>NC_143154.1:26716540-26927774 GCF_041381405.1 Jatropha curcas
ATACTAGTTATATTTTTCAAATATAAGGACCATATTATAATTTTGTTGGTATAATATTTTAATATCTCTTTTGACCTTTGTATTTTCTTATTTACTTAACGGAAAAAAAATAAAAATTAGACAAAATGACCTAGTAGTATAACAGAAGTAAAACAAAGAGAAATTTAGTATATTTTAAGAAAAACAAAGATATATTAATTGTATTTTACAAATTACAGGGATCATACCGTATTTTTTTCATTTTATTTTCATTTACTTAGCATCCATTTTCCCCATCTGTAATGTGAAATTATTGATTATACTTGGTGGCTTTGAAATATTGTTGGTGTGACGTGTGAAGTATATTATTATTGATTCAAAATATATTAAATGTAAATTTTAATTAAAAATCAATTTTATTGATGTTGATGTAAAAGAATTTAATTTTTCAAATGGTACGTAAGAAAATAGTACAATGCAATGTCATAATTTTTTTTTATATTTATATTTATTAGGAGTAATAATAAGCAGTACATAATGATGAAGACGTTACTATTATTTACAAGTACAACCATGATGATGAAATTTTCTTTCTCTTGCCTATTATTATATTACCATCCTTAGTAGGAAGTTACAAGACAAAGAAACCTTTAACCTCTGCTTCTTGAAATTTCATTTTTCTTTTTGTACATTTAAAGAAATATTCAAAAGCCTTTGCATTATAAGTGTCGTTTAAGATTTTTTTTTTTATACTGTTAGAAAATTAATGAAATATTAATTTTTTTAAGCTTTACCCTTATCTTTTAGTATCTCCACTAATTAATAAGAATTAATTATTTAAAAAATTGATAAAAATATAATTGTGCTATATTATTCGCTTGGTTCTAAAATTATAATTCCAAATGGTTTTCATGTAATTGAACAATAGTTAGTTAAATCAGATTATATTTTTTTTCTTATTTTTTTTATTTATATCCTTAAAAAATCAATTATTTGACTTTTTTTTTCTACTATTTAATAAATTCAATTAAACAAACAAATAAGCAGAAAATAATAATGTGAGAAATAAAATAAATGAAAACCTAAAAGTTATCGTTTTTTCTTTCATAGGTTGCCACCGGTGAATTCTCACCAATGACAACTCATTTTCCTTTTGGATTTTCTTTTTTTAAATACAATTTATACCTTTTAATACAGATTTGAGCAGTAATGAAAAAATTTGAAAAATATCAAATGGATTTGTAAGAATACTATGAAGTCAAATAATAATTATAAATAACTACCAATGAAGTCAACAATCGCCTAGATATTATTCAAATTAAGAATGTATTTTTTTTATTAACAATAAATATAGAAATACGTTGATTTGTCTTAACGAAATTTATAATTTAATTTAAAAAAAAAGATAAATTAAAGTAATATTAATTATTTACACGAATTATTATATACGGCATTGTGAAAAAGTGAAAAAAAAATTTTTAAAAATATAAATCAAATAATTATTTTGGAACAATTAGAAAAGAAATTGGAACTATAATTTTAAACGGATCGTGTGTATATATATATATATATATTTTTTTTTTTAATTGGTCAAACAGCAAATATATAACTGTACGAGCTGAATAACACACATTTTCCATAAGGGATAAGGGTGAAATCCCGAAAAACTCCCGTGACAGTGAATGGAAATAATTTCCATTCTCACAAAACAAAACTCTCTTCTTTAACTATTTGCGTACTCTGCCTTCCAAAACCTCTTATTAATGCTTTCAATGTGACTTACAACCGTTACTCTTCATTCATATCATCCTTCTTAACTTCTTCTTCTTCTTCCTCCTCCTCTAACCCTAGCTCTTCTCTTTCCCTAACTACCTAACAATAATACTAGTAATAAGAGTTCTTGAAATTTTCCCTTCTCTTTCATTTCTTGAACTTAAAATATCTTCCATAAGGTTTCAATCTTTAATCTTTTCTTTGTTTTAACGTTTCTTGAAAGCTTAACTTGTCTATAATTAGGTTGCTGATTGTGAGTCGACAATTTGTTTTGTTTGTTTGAACAGGTCTTAAAAACCAAAGATGGTGATGATGGGATTGGAGAGGTTGATGGGGAACTTGAAGTCAAAAATAAGGTCATTGAAGATGAAGAAGCCATATGATAAAATTGAAAAGAGTGAAAGTATGAGAGTTGAAATAAGAAGCAGGAAAGCTAAGAAGCTCATTGAAGAAACCTTGAAAATTGCAGATTCTCCAAAGAGCAGAACTTATGCTTTTTGATTATGTTTGAGTTTATTTACTTAGAGTAACAGGGGGAATTTCTAATGTTCCTCTGCTTTTAATGTTATATAAACTGTGTTTAGTTATAGAAAATATATAATAGAATGTTATCTCTACTTCTCTTTCAGCCATCCATAGATTTTCTTTCCTTTTACTTTTCTTTTTCTGTTCACTTGCAAGTTATTAGCTTCAAAATGCCTTTTTTTTTTTTTTTTTTTCTTCTAGTTAATTTAGCTCTAAACAAGAATTCCAATTCGTAATTCTAGTATATTAAGCTAAAGCTGATTCTAATTTATTAATTTTCTTTTCAGTTACTCATTAGTAGAAGAAATAAAACTATGTAACTAATATAATATCAGTTATAAGAAACAAACCGGTAAAAAGCGACTCATATTAACTCATAATGAATAGATGATTTTCACAAAATCAAGAGTTCAATTTATGAAATTAATCTGATACTCATAAGGAGTGACTCAAATGATAAAACACATTTCAGTTTAGTAGATGATCTTTATACAAGCAAGAGTTCAATTCATGAAATTAATTTCGGCAATAATGAAAGAAGAACAATTTCATACTCAAAAGGGAATTATTTGACTCAAATAGTTATTGTCCTTTGAAAGTAATCATTCCATGTTGCCTAAGGTTGCTTTCCACAGACCATTACCATTTCATAATACTTTTAAGTACTTGCCTAAAAGAGAGAGAATAACTACTAGAATATGCTTCCTAACTTTTGCTTATCCGAATCAAACTTACCCACTATAAGAAACAAAGGAAGCGTGCTTTTGATAATTTGAAATTGAAGGATTACCAAAAAAAAATTTACCTTTCAAATGAAAATCTTAAAATTTTACTGCTAGAGTTATCCTTGGAGATAATTTTAGTTAATTTTTAAAATAGGAAAAAGCTTTACTTACAAAATGTAGAAATAGGTAATTAAAACATTAGTAATCTATAACAGCAGTTAAAAAATTGAGATAGTAGCTTAAATTAAATTCAATTGCAATTTTCTAAATGTGAAAAGATTTCTAATTTCTGACAAAATGAAAAATATTCAATCCCCCAAAAATTGAGGCGCTGACTTACAATTTATTTTTCTAAATGGGTAGCCTTTCTTTAAATCAAGAACTACTTTAGTCTATATGACAACAGTAAACTGAAGATAAACCTTTGCCTAAAGAATTCTTTGCTGACTATAAGCTGATAAGGAAAGTGTGACATAAATAATAGAATAAAAAGCAGCAACGAAGTATATATATATATCCCAAAGGTGAGAGGAGGTTTTAGATTCAAAACCTACTTTTTCAGATTTTGTGGTGTCTAATGTAAACTCTTGATATCTTTAATGGGTTTCTTCTACTG
Source organism: Jatropha curcas (assembly GCF_041381405.1). Classification (NCBI taxonomy): domain Eukaryota; kingdom Viridiplantae; phylum Streptophyta; class Magnoliopsida; order Malpighiales; family Euphorbiaceae; genus Jatropha; species Jatropha curcas. Next base: position 26,720,159 of record NC_143154.1, read on the forward strand.
TTATTGAGTCTAGCTATTCTTCAACATGCTCCTATTCTAATTTATAATTATAATATGATTTATTTGAAATTTTGTAACTTGTAAAGCTTACTTATTCCAGTTCTTCTTAATGCTGATTTGTAATACATCCTATCTATATAAACATATTTCATTAAGAAAAAAAAAAAAAAAAAAAAGGAAATTGCCCTTTATGCACCAATAAGAAGAAAATGGAAGTAAAAAAGATTGCAAATAAGAGGCTGAGAATATGTGAAAATCAAAGACAAGATAAAGAAAGTTGGTTCTGACGACGTGGCACTCTTTTGCACATGAAATTAAAGATTTGATTGTGGACAATAATGGGTTTTAAAGGCTCAAATTATTTAATATCCTCAGAAAAGAAAAGTTAAGTCCACATTCATACCCACTTCATATATAGGGATCAAGAGTGTCCACACAATAAAGATAAATGTACTACTGCAAAAAGTTTTTCCTGAATGAAACTAAAGGAGACAGTAGAAATTAGAAAGTTATATGTATTGTCTAATTAGAAAGAGAACAAAGAATAAAAATTGCAAGCATATGTAGTGTTGTTTAGCTGTTGATTCAGTACCTTGTCTTATTTTGTGAGATACCTAATTTGATTACGATGTTCTTAATAATTAATTTTGAAAAGCAAATGGAAGTGTTAACCTTTCATCATCGCAATAGTCATCATCTCTATAACAAATTTAAAGGTTCTTTAACTGTTTGGGTATGCTATTTTTGTTTTTCTTCATTTGTATTTGTCAAATTTAAATAAGCTAGCTTTGTTTAGGTTGACTCAGGAGAATCTTAAGAGTAAATTAGAATATACTTGCACAGTCAAAATACCTATAATAGTCAAGACATTAAATCCTGAATTTTGATAATTTTCTATGTACCAAAAGAAAAATACTCCAAAAATTAGGATTAATTCAGAGAAAAACCAAAAGTACAAGCACACAAAAATCAGTAATTTCGATACAACAACAACTAAGTCTTAGTCTCAAACTAATTGGGTAGGATAGCTTTTATTACCATTTCCGCTCTGTTCATATCAAAGCAAATAATTAATTAACAATAACTTTTTTATTTTTTTCTCAAAGGATCATATTCATATTAATACTTTATTCTAACAGGTATCATATACCATGGAAAAATCAACAAAACACAAACTTGTTGGGCCAAAATGCTTCTTTAGAAGTGTAGAGAGTTGGGCTCTAGGAACAGATGTCTCAAATGTTGCTTAATAAGTATAAGAAATTCAATAACTAGCTCTTGTTAAGACTAATTAAATAAAGAAACGTGCATCAATTTGTTTTGAGTGACAGATAGTACACAGACTGAAACTGCTACAGCAGCGCTCAAGTAAAATGCATCATAGGCGTATAAGAAATGTAGATTCTTGTAGTGTAAGAAAGTATTCCTGTGAAACATATTATCTGGCATGATGATAAAGTCTTTGGAGATCCTTACAGTGCATGCATGTCCATGGTAACAAAGGAGGGTCCAGGCAGTACATATGAATACATTGAATTTGGCAGTAATGACAGCTAATGAGAAGATCCTCAGGTTCCCGGCAAAAGCATTCAGCACAAACTGTGGGTAATGAGGACTGTTGAACAAAAGAAAACTAGAATACTTAGCACATGAATTCTCATAGCGCATGGCAAAAAAATGAACACCTTAAACATTTTTTACGTGTTATTCTTCGAGCTAGTTCAGAAAAAAGCTACATCAAAAATGTTTTTCAGAGATTATTTAAGTTTGTTTTTAAAGTGAATTTCACATGTTTTAATCATAAAGATGTCAAAAATTTTAAATAACACATCTTAACTGCTTTTTAAAACACCATCTAAATTCTAAAAAAGTGCATTGTTTCAATGGCAAACAGACTGGAAGTCTATGGTTGGAGCTAAACTAATTAAACATCAATATTACCTCACCACCAAATCTGCATCTTTCTTGATCATTTAATAAAAAAATATCTGTTGTTGAGGCACACGGAATAGTTTGAGAGTACATTTTCTGATCAGAAGTGGTTGCGTGCTCCACTTTAGTAATGCTTACAAATCTAGCCTTGCACAAAGGACATGTTGGATTCTTTCTGCTCGAAATCTACACATATTATCAGCAGCAGAACCAAAACTTCAAAATTACGATTGAGTAAAGAGCATAGAACAATATAACAAGGAAGACATATATGGAGAATTCTATCAAATGATACCAAGATGATTAAGAAAAAAAAAAAGTCGGGTTGACAAAATGAGTTAATCTGAATAGAATGTTCAACTATGAAACAGTTTAAATTTCAGCCAATTGCTTAATAACTCGATAGATATGAGGACCACATAATAGTTAAGCATTTATGCTTCCCCAAGATACATATAAAAGGGTAGAAGAGAAGGAAATTTTAACTTCTCCATAAACAATAGCAGTGCAGTACTTGAATATTCAATCATAATCGAAAATGCTCAAAGACAGTTCACAACTACAATCCAAAAACCTTCTTACAGCATTTACATTCATTGGGGCAACTTGTATTTCAGATGAGAAAGAACTCCTCTAAAATGCAATCATATTATTTATGAAAATTTCAGACTCTACAGAATGTTTTTGGCATACAAGATTCAACTCAGATGCTCCTATGTAACCAAACCAAGTCTAGAAGGAAAAAGAATGAGAGAGTAAAATGCGAAATTAACTTTAACAAGAAGGAAAATAAACAATATATAATTACACCTAAATCTGAAAATCCCGCCGAAATAAAATCTGGAAAACATGTATTTACTGGTCAAGAATGGTCATGATTCTAATATTAAATTACTAGGACAACATTTAAACAGTAAGCAAATAAAACCTGAGTTACCATTTGAAGAGCATATATGAAGATAATCGAAGCAGTTGGAGCTTCAGGAAACAAAACAACACAAAAGGGGAGCAAAAAGAAAACAGCAATAACAATACCTAAGGAAGAAATCACTTGCATGTAATAGAAGCAATATCCATAGTCCAAAAAGGCAAGACTAAAACAATGCAAGTGCATGGAAAATTTAGAATTTTATAATTGAAAAACAATATCCATAACCATTTTGTAGCACATTAAGCTAATTCATTGAAATGAATACTATAATTCACCGTTTGAAATTTACACGAGTTTATGAATGAAGACAGAGAGGCATCAATTAAACAGGGAGAGAATAAATACCAATTGATCAGCCCAGTTTTGGATGCATGAATAGCAAAATCGATGTTTGCATGGCAAAACACCTCTGGTTGAACAAAACTCTGTCCAACATATTATACACGATAAGTCCTCTGATTTGCTATTGGGTTCAACACTTGCTTCCTTATTCTTGCCAGCAAAGTTCTCAATAGCAGGACGACTTTCTGATCCATCCATTCCAATCAGTGCCTCCTCAAGATATGGGTTTGAATCCTTTGCTGTAGTTGATTGATTTGAATCTTTTATATCTTCAATATCATCAAAAGCTTCATTTGAAGAAGCCCCAACGCCAGTCAACGGAGCATCAGATGCTCTTCCAGTTTCGAATATATTAACATTCTTGTCATAACCTTCATATTTAGAGGAAGCTGCAGCTTCACTGTTCTTGTTATGAAGTCTAATCGGGTTGCTCTCTTGGTCAGAATCTGAAAGCTCTATCTGCAAATTGTTTTTGCGAACATTTTTCTTTACAAGCCTCCGCCCGTTAGGAGGAGGTTCAGCTAAAAATGTACTTCCAATATCATCAGAAATCTTCCTTTTCCCCCTCGCTAGTTGACTGTCCATGACATCAAATATTGACTCTTCATGGCCTGAAATCTTCCCTTTTTCTCTCACAGAGTGCATGGATGATTTTGAACTTGAATTTTCATGCTTTTCAAGGAAAAGGAAATATCTTTTCAGTAGAATGAAACACTTTCCTTTTGGTAGAGTTCATGGAAGTATAGTTAAGAGAAAGAAGATCATGAGATAAAATTGCCTTTTAAAATACAAACTAACGAAGCAAAAGTCAAAAAAATTAACAACGATAAGCGGTCAAATATGAGACATATTTCGCATGAAATAGCTAGAATCGTTTACAGAAAACAAGGAACATAGAGAAGAAAGATTACAACATCTTTCACTTGAAAAAAGCCTTCACCTGCCAAATGTACTCAATACTACTGGATCACCAAGTCTTTCTACATCAAGAAATAATGAAAGTTATATTTTTCATGACATTTACTGAGTCCTGATGGAGATCCTATTCCAAAATCAGTAGGTTTTACAAGCAGCAAGACTATTTCCTCCTTTTATTTTCTAAGTCACTTTTTATGAAGTAAACTCATAATAAATACTCAATAACAGAAGAATTAGGGTTAATAAAACTGAAAACAGATTTCTTCAGGTAGGAATAATTTTGAAGAGCCTGCAGAAGTGAATGACTAAATTATTTAATGTGTCTTGGTTTAAAAAATTGTGAGGTTGCAAGTTCAAACTCCAATTGGAGCCAAATTAACTAGAAAAAAGAGCAAAATGTCAAGGTGTAAAAAGCCTATACCAAAAGTGAAATTATACATTCCAAAGATTCATTAACTCTCAGTGGATGGCCAGTAGCAGTGCACAAGTGATGACTTAAAGAAAAACAGATACAATACCAAAGAATCGGAATTCACAAATTTTATATCACTGTTTGTAAATATCATTGCATGGGGCAAATGCTTAAACTTAGATCTTGAAGCAATGTTCAATCTTACCTTCTATTTCTTTTTCTTTTTTTCGTATGGTGATTTATGCAGAATGAGGGAAGTAATGCACAAGATATTAGAAATAAGTTTCAAAGGATTGACTTTCTTATCATACAAAGTTCACAAGACATTGACATCAAAAACTATATAGCAGATGCAACAGATTTAATGGACAAATATTTATGAGCAAATGAAGCAGGATATAATTCAATTACCTCTAATTCAACTAGTCCAGATAAAGGAGGGTCCTGAAAACAGTATCTGCCATATGACCTGTCTTTCTGTCTTGTAGGCTTTTTCGTCCGTTTAGGCATTGATTTAGATAAGTTAATGTTGTTTTTGTTCAGCTCAGGAAACAAATTCTGCAGTTAAAAATGCTAAGGAATAAGATAAACATTGACCAACACTAAAATCCTCAACAACAAAGATAAACTTGCTAAATCAAACCACCAGACAAAAAAATCGCATGCCAATGCTTTAAAGAGAAGTTTTGAAACAATATATATACATGCAATTTGAAGCTGGAAAATCCTATACGTTGTGATATATAGAAACTAAAATGTTAGCTTCAAAACAAAAGAATGCCCTTCATTTTATATCGCATTTTTCCCTTTCTCATAATGCATCATACGCATGGATAAAGGGAAAACTGTCCACATAAGAAAATATAGGAATTTAGTTATTTAACTGCATTGGCATTATCATCCAACTGCAACATCGTTTGGTAGCTGATTTGACTTAAAGAAGCATTGTGTGTTTGTTTATACATGTTCACATGTTTGTTCGTTTATCTGTGTGGACATTTGAGAGAGAGAGAGAGAGATGTTTATCAATTACCTCATTCAACAAAAAAGAATCAGTCCAACCAGCAAGGCTAGAATCCCCACAGCCCAAACCATTTAGTAGTCGTTCAGAGTCTTCAAAAGTGTTGGATTTATCAGACAATGCTTCACGGTTTTGATGCGAGAATCCAGCCTTATCAATAAATGGGACCTCCAGCAATAAAGGCCCAACTTCTTTTCCACTGAAATCCATCAGAAATTGTTAGTGCAAGTCTGGATTATCTTCTGGGTGTATTCAAATGATGCACAAAATTGGCACCAAAAGTGATCCCAAAAATAACAGATAAAATGAAAATTTTAATTATAAGGGAAGCAGAGAGAGAGTCAAAATCTTAGCTACAACAGTATCAGATTCTGATAATCACGATACTGTGTAATCTATGAGCGGGTAGACCTTTGCATTACAGAAGTGATAAAGTTTATTTGTTAACTACAGCATTTCTGCTGTTGTATGTCTTATGGTATAAATAAAATGCATCAAATTAATAGCATAAGTTTGTTAAGTTATGTTATCGATTTGTTTTCTCTAACCAAAAAGAAAGAGAAAGGGGGATTGAAAATGCCAAAAGAAATCACAAAACATCAATGCAATCGACTAAGTAAGAGCACAACATTTGAAAATGAGCTGCCTATGAAACTATGCCTAACACTTGAATAAATACAAATGTAGCACATATACCTTTGCAGCATGTATGGATGCTCCGGAACACGTTTCCCTTCCTTTATGCAATCTTCCACCCACCGATGATTAACTATGACTATTTTTAACTTCTTGGCAAGATCATATTTCCTCCCTTCAAATTTCCAACAAATCTGATGATCCAAATAAAACAGAATCCATCTGAAATCTCCATAATCAAACAACAAAACTCATTTGACAGGTACCCATTCTTTCTATTTTTACATTTTCCAAAAACTACCATCCACATTTCACCTCTAAGCGAACCCTAAAACTTGAATTGTAATTAAATGAGATGCTGAGTTAGAAAACAGACCAAGTGTGTAGTCGATCTTGACATTGCACCTACATAATTGGCACCGGCCTGAGATATCAGCTTGATGAGGTTGAACCGCTCGGAGCCATGGTAGCCACTAACAGTTGCCACCACAGTCTCCATTCCTCGAATTGGGTAATCCATAGACTCTACAAAATCACAACACATGTAATTTAAAATTAATAAATGCAAATAAATGATTTAAAAAAATTATAAAAAACTACCAATCCTGAAAGCCCAAAGTCAAACCCTAACCAGGAGACTGAATCTCAATTTCTGCACGCGCTTTAATCAGTACTTCAATTCGAATTATGATTTTCTAATCCACTGAATCTTCGTTAACTGGTAATCCACAGCACCGAATCTAGCAGAAAAAAAACATAAAATTAGAAAAAAAAATTATCAATATTGAGATTTTCAGAAAAATGTAGCTCTTTCGATTTTTTTTTTTTTAATATAAAAGAAAAGAGAAATTGCGTTTAAATTTCGTTAACTCTTCTATGTCGACAGTTTCTGTAGAGAGAATTACACCGTGAGATTGGATGGTGCGAGATTGGAGACGCTGTGAAAGGAATCTTTTTCTTCAATGGCAGATTTGCAGGGAGGTTTGCCGGGAAATGCAAATATTTGAAATTCTTATGAAATCCGCTACTTTGTTAATTGGCGGGCTAGCAGTAGGGCCATAATGTGGAACGGATCGGTTTCCATATTCGGATTTGGACGGGTTCTCATTTTAAATTGTATTTTTTAAAAAAATCATTATTTTAATTCTATGGTTTGGTTAGAAAATCAAATTTGTGTATTTGAAGAGTATTTTTGAAATAAAATTAAATGGTTTAAATTTTATCATTAATAAAATATTATGGTTTAAGACAGATAGAATTAAATTAATGATGAAATTTAAATTTCATTGATTGTGACTTATTTTTTCTCAATCAAATAAAGAAAGTTCTATCAATCTCTGGTTTCATTACATCACTCAAATTACATGAATTCAAACAAACCATCAATTAAAAACAAAGTAAAATAAAAAATTATATCATGCAAAAATTTTTACCATAAAATTTTTTTTTATCTTCTTTGAATAACTTCAATCATTTTATTTGATTTGATTCTTAAAGTTTGTTTGATAACAGCATTTCATACGACCTAGTATTTATATATTATAATAATGTTTAGAGTTTGAAATAATAGAGAATGAAACATTTTTCTCTTTTGACGTTTATAATAAAATGTTATTTAAAATAAATAATTTTTGACAAGTAGGGGTGCGCAGAACTACCAACCAAATCAACCAATTTTGATTTGATTCAGTCGACACATTCAAAGGAGATTCGATTTGAACTGGAATTTTTTAGTTTGAGTCAATTTCATAGAAATTAATCGGTTCGACTTAAAACCGAAACGACAAAACCAAGTAAAACCAGCTGAACCAACTGGTCCATTCAATTCAGTTTGGTCTGTCATTTAGAAACTCCAGTTTTCATTTTCCTGTCTGAATTCAATTCGATCTGAATCGACCACTATTGATAAGTTACAACTGACCGTCTGGCTAAGAGCAATTGAGCATGATTTGATATAAGCCTTACAATTATCAAGTAAAGTCTCCTTTTATGATCCTTATTATCATAGTGAACAAAACTTTTATACACTTTTAATTTCTATCTACCAGGATTTCAAACATTAGATTGCAACAAATAAGTTTGTATTGAAATTTTACTGTAAATTAAATTTCTATTTCAGATAATCTCCAACTCCATTAAAGGAATGCGACTGCAATCAGTCTTAAACTCTCAACTTACACCAGATACACAGGCAAGAAGTTGAAGCAGCAAAATTGAAAGAGGAGCATTTACTTAAAAAAAATAGAGAGAGAGAGAGAGAGAGAGAGAGAGAGAGAGAGAGAGAGAGAGTTACCAACATGTGATGTGAAGAAAATTAGAAACCTACAAGATTGTGGTCAGAAGGTCAGGGCACTTGAGGAATGCAGTATTGCCGGTAAACATGTAGCTTCAAGAGGCCAACAAGACAATGAAAATAAAAATATATAAGAAAGAAGATGCACAGCATCGCCTTCATCTTCTAGGGTTTCCACCTCGAGCTGGTGCCTCATACACACTTCCAGCACGAGCTGTTGGTGTTGCAGACCCATAAGACACAGTGTTTACCGGTGCCATTTGCCCATGTGGTCCCCTTTGTGCATCATAGCCGGCTCCTCTTGATGCATCATAATGAGGACCCCGTTGCACATCATAAGGTGGTCCTCTTTGGACATCATAACCAGGTAGTCTCTGCGCATCATAGGTAGGTCCTCTCTGCATATCATATACAGGTCCTCTTTGAGAATCATAACCGTGTCCCCTTTGTGCATCATAGCCGGCTCCTCTTGATACATCATATCCAGGTCCTCTTGATGCATCATAACCAGGGCCCCCTTTTGTTGGCTCATAACCAGGGCCTCTGGGTGCATCATAAGAAGATTTTGTAGTTGCAGAGCCGGATTGAGCTCCAGTATAAGTAGGAGTCCCAGCACCAGGGCCAGCATTAGTAACTGTACTAGCATTGGCAGAAGCACCAGCACCAGTACCAGCACCAGAGTTACCAGGAATGGCAGCATATCCCTGTCAAAAAAAAAAAAAAAAAAAAAAAAAAAAAAAAAAAGCAAAAGGTTTTCAGTTTCACTTTGATGCTCAGGAGCAAAGCAACATAATTGCCTATCATAATCATCATCTTCGCATAGATAATAAGAAAAATAACAAAAATGGAAAACAACTTTTTAAGAGTAAGACTATAATGTAAAATAATTATGAGGATTCCATTTAATTAGGGATTAAGACTTGGTCCAGTTAATTATGAAGCTTCCCTTCAATACAAATTCAGCCAGGTTCAATTTTGAAAATCTGTATTAGGAATTGGTTCAGTTCAGCCACACAACCACCTTCAAAAATGTGCACAATAAAAAGACGTACAAAGCCATGACCATCCAGATTTAGTTTTCACATGGTGACAATATTGAATAGCTCAGATTCTTGTCATGAAGAAAAATAAAACTCATGTTTTCATATCAACAAGTCTTAAATCATTCAGGCACAATGTTTGCATTAATTTTAATATTACTGCATCCACTATTAAATTTGAAATTTTTGACAGCAAATATTGACAAAGTTCAGACAGCTAAGGGACCAGATGTGAATGATACAGAAAAGAAGACTATAATATAAGAAAGAAAATAACAAAACCATTAATGTAGATTAGAAGTTGGTGTACCTGGCCTTGGGGAACCCCATAGCCATCATCATGCACATTTTGTCCAGCAGGTCGAACAGAAGCCTCATTCTCACTGTTTCCAGTGGCACCAACATAAGGACCACTTGCAACTGAACACAAAAAGTGAACCTCATTTACAAATATAGAGAAATATTGAGCTTTAAATGAGCAAAAGGAACAAGAAAGTACCAGTTCTCATGTCAACATTAGCTGTGTTACTAAGTACTAAGCGAAGCTTCTCCACCTCCCTGGCCATTGTAGCATGGTTCTTCTCCATGGCCTGAACTGACTCAAGGTGGTCACTGAATACTTTCTTCTCATACTCATATGAAACCCTGCAGGATCATGATGATTAAAGATTTTCATGATTAAAACTAAATCAATTATAAGAAGCATGTTAAAACAAACAAATAAAGTGCTACAACCACAGGAGATGTTTTATGGAGAAAAGCCCAATTAAATTTAAGGACAACTGAGTAAACTTATAAAGAGAATATCATTGAAATGTATAATCAAATCTTTCAAAATCAATTTCCAGATAATGATTGGAAGAAAAGGTTTAGGTATGACTTTAGGAGTATTCATAAGGCACAACTAGCTATCTTGCATTCACAGAGTCTACAAGTTCAAGCAAGAGAAATAGCACAGGTTCACTATATTTGGCCAGTTGAATTTTTTTTTTTTTTTCTTAGTGTAACTAAAAGATACAGACAAATAATGTTTGAAAATGCACCTGCATCGCTGATATTCCTGTCTGAGGCTTTCAAGTTCTGACATCAAAACAGGGATCTGCTGCACGTCTGCATGGGCCCTGTGAAGATCCTGATTCAACTGATGGACTTTAGAGATAAGTTCCTGCCTTGCTACAACCAACTTATCAGCTTCTGCTCGTGCCTGCTGCAACTCCAGCCTCACAGACTCTGTGGCTTTCAACTCTGTTTCCACCTTGGCAATGTTATCCGTAAGGCCCCTCATCTGTTGTTCTCTTTCAGACTTGATAGCTCCTATGTGAGCATGTAATAGCTGCAGCTCATGCTTTGCAGCAGCAAGTTCCTGCCTCAAGCTTCCGTGCGTGGCTGCCAATCTCTGGTTCTCCGTTGCAAGTCGTTGCATCTCCACATGTTGTGCAGCAAGCTTCTGTTCCATAATTTCTGGCGGCGGTAACATGTCAAAGGGGGGGAAGGGGCCAAGCGGAGGGCGCATTCCAGGAGCAAATTGTTCAGGATGCATTATACCAGGCCCAGGAAGAGGACGCCTCAGATGAGGAGGCGGAATTCGACCTTTACTTCCCATTTGAAAATACCTAAGTTTGACCAGCGTTAAGTATAACAACAATAACACCCAAGATAAGATGCATTACCATGATTTGGCTTGCCTAAGAAAACTATAACTTGGAATTACTGAAAGCTCAATTTACTTCATTGCATATTTAGTAGTTGTTGAAAACAGTAAAGAAACAACAATCAAAATTAGAATTCAAAAGGTAACACTAGGAGAACTAAAATCAAGTCAAAGTCTCAATAACAGAATTGCTTTTATATGCATCCTACATTTACATTCAAACTCTTAGATGGAAGAATAAAAATTCATGAATCATGGACAAACACAAATCAAACAATTGAAACTTTACGGCTAAATTTTGCACATGCATCCAAAGAGATGAAAATAGATTGTGAATGTAAACCACAGTCTCTAATATCAAGTTCGATTTTTTGAGATAATTAAAATCAAATTTGATTGTAATCTTGAAATTGCACTTGAAAGTATATATTCCATTTTCACTTTATCAAAGCTACTAATAAATTGGGATTCCTCATATACTGAACAAAGTAATCATCTTCCACCACCATTCTAGAGTAAACCAAATATACAGACCATTATTATAATTTATTTGTGCCACTCATGCATATAAAGCCTTAGAAAATAACTCAAGAGTACAAAGATTGGGCCAATTAGCAATCAAAATTTTGAATAAATGTTTATGTCAAACCCTAGAATTCGAAAATTATTGAAGAAAATATAAACAAAAGAAGAAAGGTAATAGCTAGACGGACATCATTGATGCGATATTACATAATTCTAATGAAACTTACTATGCCCTTCAGCTTCAGAGATTCAAAGGATAAAAATAGAAGACATGGTTTTTGGACTCACCTGAACGGAGACGCGACGGTGGAGTCTTCGACGGTGAAACAGCACAAATGATTTTGCTAGCAGAGGAAACGTCTCATTACCCAGAAAGCCTAGAACACGTTCTTGAAAGGAAAGAGAAAAAGGTCCCGGCCAACTACAACGCTGTCGTTTCTTCTCTCCTCTTCTCGTGCTCTTTTCTGGCAACAAAACAAAGAGAGAATAAGATTTTGAGTTTCTTTTTTCTTGGAAAAAAAAAAAGATTATGAGTATTTTTATAATTTTTCACTTGAGACTATTTTTATTTTAAGTTTTTAAATATTTTTTATATTTTATATTGCATTAAAATTATATTTACTAATTTAAATTTACTTAATTTGTTTAAATACAACTAAATTACTAAAATTTAATAAATATATTTATATAAGTACATTTTTTATTAAACTAAATCAAATTAAATTCAAATATTTTGAGTATTATGGTATTGTTTGATTATAATTTTTAGTATCGCAATTAGCATTATTTTTTTATTTATAGTTTTCTGCGGCGTTAATTTTTCATTCTTTCAATTTTATCCTATTTTCACATTTCTTAATTTTAATTTTTATTTTCAACGTGAATAAATTTAACTTTAAGTTATTATTTAATTTGTGATATTGATTTAATTCTCTTGACATATTTGATTTTTTAATTTTATGTGCCGTATGTAATTAATTTCGATTATTATCTTTTTATTAGTTGTTTGTGAATTGACAGTCCTATTTATCATCCAGTATTTTTTTTAACATTGAGGTTGTACATTTACGATTCAAATTTCAAGCTCGGAGCCTCCAATGTTAAATACCTTTTGGGCTGGAATGGGCTCTAGGATTTTCAATTATAACATATGCTTCTGGGCTGGGCTGAGCAGGGTCATAATGGTAGCCACAGCTCGTTGATGAGTGAAAATTATTATCAACAAGTCAAGTTAGGTCGCTCGAACTTAAAATATCTCACTCTTTATACGAGTGAGAAGAGTAATTAGATCACATATGATTGATAAACCTTTATTTTATATTAAATTTAAATTTGTATTTAATAAAAGAATAAAAATTTAGATTAATAATTATGTTTTCTCCTTCCATTTTTAATAATTATTAGGCAAAAGAAATTTAAATTCAAGGTTGATAACATTATTATGATATAAAGTATTAGTAAATAATAAATGATAATCTAATAATTTAAAAGTTAAAAAAGAAAGTGGGAAATAAAGCAAAAGCATTATCTATGTTTTGTTTTCCTTTATCATAAAAAGGATTCATCTCCAATTCTTTATATGACGTGACATTCTAATAATGATTATCAAACTATAGCTTAATATGCAAGGAACCAATCTATTTAAATCTCCTATAGAAAAAAGAAATGCAAGTGAAAACTAAAATTAAAATTCAAGAATGTACGTGACAAGACCTCTTTCTTTGTACAGAAAATTCCCAAGTGCCCTTTCAGAAGAACCACCAGAAGGTCCATACTCAGGCTATTTAGTAATTACAGATGAAGAAACTGAAGCAGAAAATACTTTCTGTTTTGGATTTTGTAAAAAGACGAGAGTTGGAAAGCTACCATTTCCTCAAGACAAGATATTAAATGTTGTTCATTTATCTGAGAATCAAGAAACTACTGCTAAGAAATTCTGGTTTGTTCCTGTTCTTGGTCAGCTTTTATCTTCTAATTGCTACTATGTCATCAAAGCGAAAGGCAGACATAAAGGGTATGTTATTCTTTTTCTTTTGTTCCTGTTCTTGGTTTGTTTTTTTCTTTATTTGTAATAAATTTGATCTTCTTGTTTGAATTAATTTACAGACAAGCATGCAGATGCTCAAGGGACATGGACATGGGGTTACTATGTTGCTTCAAGAAAGTCATAAAAGACATAAGACCAAGACCATTAGATCCAAGAAACACATACCAAGAATTCAAGATTAGTTCCCACTATAACCACAGCTTCTTTGCCAAGTCTCTTGCTCCTTATGCATATCCACCAAAATTGCTAAGAAATAAGGGATGGGAACTTCGAATCTCGTTAAGATCGTCACGAAAACTTCAACCATTAATTAATCATCATGCTTTAGGACTCGATTCCTCTGCTCGTACCCAACTTCCTAATTTCGATTTTCCCATCTCTAGCCAAACCTCCTCTTCTGTCACTATTGGGACATGGTATTGTCCATTTATGTTTATAAAAGAAGAGAATGCAAGAATAAGAGAACAAATGAATAGGTCAATTTTATATAGAATGAGTCTTGAACAATATTGGGAAGAAATTTACTCATGTGAAAATGTTAACAATGAGAGTGATTCTGTTATTACTATTAACACTAATGTTCAAAGAGAAGTTGATTCAGTGTTTGAAAAGGAAGCTTTGAAAATTGATAGGGTTGGTCATGGTGGGTTTACTTGGTATAGATCAATTGAATATGGAAACAGAAATAGGAGGAGATTAGGGTTTGGAGTGGGTTTAAGTTTTGTGATTGTAGAACAAATGAAATGGGTATTAGAGAATGGAGGATGGGTTGGTGGGCAAGAAAGGAGTGTGACAATAGAAAAAAGAGTGGAAATTAGAAATGAAAGTGGAAGGGAGAGGTGGTGGAGGAGATTTTGTTGTTATGTGTTGGCAGAGAGTTTTGTTTTGAGGAGAATGGATGGAACTTTGGTGCTCAAGTGTGATTTTAGACACACTAATGAAATTAGATGTAAATGTGAATGAAATCTTTAATATAATTATTGATCGATTAGAATGTAAATATATCACACATATTTATATATCAATGATGTGTGTGTATATATAAAATAAACTATTTGTAAATGTATCATTATCCAAAAATATTTATGTTTATCAAATATAAATATAATTAGTATTAAAAACGTTAAATGAATAATGTATACCAAAAATTTATAGATCTAAATGCCAATTAAGTGTAGTCTGATTGATCTTTTTACGAGTTCGAGTCCTCTCAACCACAAGTGTTTTCACTAATTTGGTAAGTTTAATGTTAGTTTGGCCTATTGAGCTTCTCAACGAATTAAAAGAAAATTTTAGATTTGAACCCGTGAAAATAGTATTATCTAAATCTATTTATCAGTTGAACTATAATCGATTACTGAATAAATTTAAATTTACTTTTAAATTGAAAATTAATTTTTAAATTCACCGAACTAAATTGGTGGAATTAACCAACTTAGATGATTTAATCAAATTGACCGAATTGTTTTTGCTCCTGTAAGTCCAAATGGACATCTCCAAAACGCGGTTTAACATTTCAATCCTGAAATTCCGGATGCGGAATTTTCTAAGTGTGACATTTAATGTTTAACGATGAATTATAAAATAAAACGTGATTTTATAAAAGTAAAAATAAATGATTTAACGACAAATATTTTATATCCATTGTAAAAGGTAAATTAATTAGTCTCTTTGCTTTCTTCGTAGAAAGATAATTTCTAATTAAATTGTTTTTATTGTTTGATTGAAAATTTTTAAGAAAAATGTCAATTGAAAAGACTATAATGTTCATGACCTAACTTTGTTGTCTGCATTAATTTTGTGAGAGAAATAAAATAATGATAGATAAAATATGAGTTATGCAATTAATGTTTTTATATTTCCAAACTAAACTAAATGTGTATTCTATCTCCGTTCAATGCAATACGTGCTTTATTTTTAATTATAATGCACATTTGTTTATATTTTTACGCAACTGTTTAGTACAAGAGAACTAATAATATACTCACTTTAATCATATAAGCATGGATTTGGATGAAATTTTGTATACAGATGTATAATATAATGACAAAATTATTTAAAAGTACTAGTTTTAATATAAATTCTCGTGTATCCTATCATACATTTAGACCTTGTCGGTATGCGGATAAAATTTATTTGAACATATTTAACAAATTCAAGTGACTGTTTAATGAATAAAAAATTTTGGCTCCATAAATTTTTTATTTTTTGTGTATGTTTTTCAAAATGTATAATACTCGATGTCAAGAGAAGTTAAAAAAGAGAGCATTAAATCACTCGTTCCAAAATCCTTCCTTACCGTAGATTTTTTTTAAGTGTGCAAATTAAAAAAAAAAAAAAAAGTAATTTTGTCGAAAATGATCACACTCTTGTAAAAAATAATGTATTCTGTAAATTTACGTGACTTGAATTGACTTCAAGTCAACCTGGGCAAGCACCTACCACTTGGTGCCTTCTTCTGTCCACATTTTCTATTTGTTTTCTAGTTTTCTACTACTTGTTGTCTTTGGGAATCTGAGGTAGCTGCAGCCTACAGCAACGTGCAGACCTTTAGAAATGGCCATTTTGTCCGCGAACTCACTTCCCATTTCAAACCCATCAAGAACTTGCATCAGAGGTAACTCTTATATTTCCGTCTTTAGCTTCTTTTTGTTCTTTAACAGTAATTTTTTCTTCAACTTCTTGGTTAATTTTGATTGAGCTCTTGGGTCTCTGTATGTTATTTGATGAGCTTTAATATAAAATATTTCTGTGTTTTTCACTTTAAATTAATTAGGAAGACTATATTTGGTAAAAGTAGGGCTTAGATAGTCTAATTATCTGTAATTTTTCCTTTACCAAATACGGGGAGAAAGTGTTATTGGTTTCTTGTTTATTATTTGTTTCTCGTACGAGATTCTAAATGTTGACTGTTTATTTCATTCTTAATGCTTTGTCCTGGTGAATGATTTTTGTTGGTTCTGCTCTTGGTAGGTGAGGATCAATGGCTTGGTTGTTTTCCACTGAAAGAAAAGAAAATGTGTTTAAGGCTTTCAAATGGGTTTAGAGCAAGAGTAAAAGCTATTTCAAATGCTAATCTGAAAGCAATTGAAATTCCAGAAAAATGGTATAATCTAATTGCTGATCTTCCTATAAAACCTCCTCCTCCATTGCATCCTAAAACTTTTGAACCTGTCAAACCTGAAGATTTAGCCCCACTCTTTCCAGATGAGTTGATTAAGCAAGAAGCGACGAATGAAAAGTTCATAGATATCCCAGAACAAGTTCTTGACATTTACAAGCTTTGGCGCCCAACTCCTTTGATTAGGTAAAAAATGCTTGTGTTTGTGTGTGTGTGTGTGTTCCTTTTGTTACTTATCATGTCTTGAAGTATCTTATGTATTTTTAAGTTGAATTTAGGGCAAAGAGATTGGAGAAACTTCTCGATACACCAGCTAAAATTTACTACAAATATGAAGGTGTTAGCCCTGCTGGATCACACAAGCCTAACACAGCAGTCCCACAAGTCTTTTATAATGCGCAGCAAGGTATCAAGAATCTTGTGACAGAAACAGGTGCTGGTCAATGGGGATGTTCACTGGCCTTTGCTTGCAGCTTATTTGGTCTTGGCTGTGAGGTACAGTAGACAATGAAGTCAAATTAATCATTAGTATTCCACAAAATTTCATGTCAAGATATCGTATTTTCTTATTTGATATGAAAGAAAATGTTCATGTATTCTTGCAAATTCAATTTTATGGAATTCAAATGTTATAACAAATCATAATTCGATCATTTTATATAACTCATTTATAAATGATAGAATTTATAGGAGTAAGATGAACATGTACTGTCATTCCAAACATGATAACATGAAATTTCAAATGAATTGTACAAAATTTTGTAAAATTCAATTGCTACCATAGGTTCCATGAATTCTGATTTTGAATCTTTGTACAGGTGTGGCAAGTTCGAGCTTCATATGATCAAAAACCATATCGTAGGATGATGATGGAAACATGGGGTGCGAAAGTACATCCATCACCGTCAAATGTTACTAACGCAGGAAGAGATATCCTGAAGAAGGATCCTTCAACCCCAGGAAGTTTAGGAATAGCTATTTCAGAAGCTGTGGAGGTTGCAGCTACAAATGCTGATACTAAATATTGCTTAGGCAGTGTACTTAATCATGTTTTATTACACCAAACTATTATGGGTGAGGAGTGCCTTAAGCAAATGGAAGCTATAGGTGAAACTCCTGATATGATAATAGGATGTACGGGTGGTGGGTCTAATTTTGCAGGACTTAGTTTCCCATTCATTAGAGAAAAGCTTAATGGGAAAATAAACCCTGTTATAAGAGCTGTTGAACCTGCAGCATGTCCTTCGCTCACAAAAGGTGTTTATGCTTATGATTATGGTGATACGGCTGGGATGACTCCATTGATGAAGATGCACACTCTTGGCCATGACTTCATTCCTGACCCTATTCATGCTGGTATTAGCTATTGAGAATTCAGATATCGCAAATTTCAATTTCTTTCTTTCTTTTAGTAATATGCACATTCTTGGTTCTGTCTAGGGGGCTTGCGTTACCATGGTATGGCACCATTGATTTCCCATGTTTATGAACTGGGTTTCATGGAAGCAATTGCTATTCCTCAAACTGAATGCTTTGAAGGTAACTGTTTTCCTCTTTTTAGCCACATCAAGATGTCCGTGTTGTATCAATATTATCATTAATTGCCCCATGTCGAGGTTTGATGCTCAATGTGTTTTAATTTATCTTAGTGGCAAAAACAAAGTGATTTTTCTTCAATTGGGAATTTCACAATTAGGTTCAAGAAGTTGGGATAATATTATAATTATATTTTGTTGCAGGTGCCATACGATTTGCTAGATCTGAAGGGTTAATACCTGCACCAGAGCCAACGCATGCAATTGCTGCCACTATAAGGGAGGCTCTCCATTGTAAAGAGACTGGAGAATCAAAAGTAATACTTATGGCAATGTGCGGACATGGTCATTTTGACTTGACATCATATGAGAAGTATTTAAGTGGAAATCTGGTTGACTTGTCATTTTCAGAGGACAAAATACAAGCATCTTTGTCTAAAGTTCCTCGTATCATGGCATGAACATGAAGTGGAACAAGCATGACTATTCCAAAAAAAATAAAGAACTCTGAGATGAAAAAGAATGAGAAGATGTCAATGTCATAATTATGATGCTTATAGTAGCAATTTTTGCTATACATATATAACAATATGTATAACAATATGCGTAACAATTTTTGTTGCTGCTATTATAGGTTTATAACAATTGTTATTTTATTTTTATCGATCTGTGGAGTTTTCCATTTGTGGGGATTTTAGGGAGGGGAAGCCACGAATCTTGAGACAGAGATTAAAATTAACTTCATACTCGGAGATTCGAAAAGGGTGTAAATATATTTGTGGGAAAACTATATTTGGACCAAAACAGAATACCTCGAAGACCATATCACAATCCAATTTCAGTAATAGGTACTAAAGGGGACATCCAGTGACTAAGATTTGATTAACTTCTTAATATTTAAATAGCTTAGCTCTGTGGTCTATCTTTGATAGAATCAGAGAAATCAATTTAGAACAATGTGCCTTCAAAATTTTAATGATGAAAGAAAAAGATCATCAGATGATGGCTTCATTCCCTTTTGAGTTTAAAGATCTTACTAGGGAACACTAACCAGCCTTTCTTGTTCATATAAAAGCATCTCAAGTTTTAAGACTGAGAAATGCTTTTATGACTCCCATCATCTCCCCTCCAGGAAACCGTCCAAGACAACCCCTTGCTGCTGCTATTTCACTAAACTCACAGACTGAATCGCCGCTGAAAGCTTTAAGCTGTTTGCTAGCTCTTTCCTTTTCTGTCTTAGTGTCCTTTAGGTCTTCACCAGCCTTAACTGTAGGTAGAGGAAATGATTCAAGGGAAGTTGCCATGACGATGGACTCCCCGCCTACTGCAGCCACAAAGTCTTGCAGCGGGGACATTGCAAATGGAACTGGTTCAAAACTATGATCTCCATATTCAACTGGAGTAGAGTGATCTCCAGTAACACAAAGGAAATACTGGAACTTTCCAGTTGATTCTGCTTGCCAAAGAAGCTTGGCCAGTTGGCCTATAGCTTGATCTACTGCTTCAAGTCCCTTAACCTTGAAAACGCTAGCCTTATCATGACCTGCATCGTCTATTGCCTGAAATACCAAAAATGGAAGTAATTCCATTATCATTAAACCTTTCAAACAAATTTTACCAGGATCAGAAAAGGTAAAAAGAAATAAAGGAAAACAGATGGAAAAAAAAGAAAGAAAAAGAGGATTGCAAAAACTAAAATGTTTCAGCAAGAAAAATAGCCTTGTCACATTATATTGTAAGATGAGATGTTTTGCTAAACAGCATTGGACCCTAATGTACTAATCTTAATCAGTAGGTGATATTTTGGTACTCAATCCCAAATGAATATTGAATAGAGTTCATCTTCCTGATATTCATGAGGCAGCAAACAATAGAGACAGTTTATTTCAAGTTTATCAACTACACATGTGCAAGTATAAACAAAGATGAGAGAAGAAGAAAAAGAAAGAAAATTGAAAAAAGTCATTCTGGCTCGAAATGCAGCCTAGCGCTCTACAATATATTTTTTGTTTGATATAAATATTATGGAAAATTTTGTTGAAAAGAGAGTAAATATAAAAAGGGAAAAAGAAATGAGATGAAAACTCATTTGGCTTAAAAGGCCATGAAAGCCACATTTTGGAAGATGCTTATGCTTGTGGAAATAGTGGAAAGATAAAGTTAAATCAATACTCAGAATATAGGACCTTAATGTGGAGAAACCCAAAGTCATAACCATCTGTTCTGCCTGGCTTATGTTCATCTTCTCCTGGCACAAAAACACTGGGAGAAGACTGCAAAGGAGCAGAGAGTGCCTTAGCTATAGCAGTTGCTTTGGAAGTCAAAATTGTTCGATAATCTCCTGTTGCCCCTGGAGCTTCTAGTATGTCAATATCAAGTGATAGGCCTAAACCAGCTATAATTTTTGTGGGAGCTACCATGCATGGCCACAATCCATGTTTCTTTTCAAATGATGGAACCTGCACAATAATGAGAAAATTTTCCAAGAAGCATGTTATTCAAAGCCTCAAGCATAAAGAAATACATAAAAAGTGTTTTTCTTCTTTTTGGCCTAAGTAGCTAGTATCTTAAATAAAAAGTGGGAAGGTCCATCACAATATTGTCAAAATTTGCATCATCAATTACTTTTGGATCAGAATTAAGAAAATTGAGAAATTAACATGGCCTACTGTGTTTCACTGCCAACACTGTTCCTTATTGTTGCCAGCTATAGTACAAACAATCATATGTTTAAAACATAAACAATGAACACCAAACTTCATGATTACTTCTTTTCATTATCAAGCATTTTAAAGTTCTAAGAATGTCACAAAAAAATATCATACTTTAGTTTTAGGCCAAGAAATTAAATAGGATTGCTGGTTGAAAATCAAAACACATGCCCCCTCAGAAAAAAAAAAAAAAATTGTTTCCATCCCTTTCAAAAGAAAATGATGACATGTCAAGGATGTATACAGACAACACACCTCAATTCGAATACCACAACCTCGTAAAAGGACAACATTTGCAATGTTCTTGCCTTCTGCTGCTCGCTTTGCATTCACAGGATGTGAGATCAGAATTCTCGAAATCTCCCTTGACAATTCGTTGACAACTGCAGCTGTATGCCTTGCTTCATCAGTATCATCTAAGGCTTCAGCTTGCAGAAGTAATCGATTGTCCTTCAGTGGATCTGTTCCTGATATATTTCCACTCAATCTCGGTCCTTTCACAACCACTCCACATCTATGTTCTGTTGCATACCTGTAGGAAGTGATGTTTCATTGTCTCATTATGTCCGAAACTAGAAGCTTTCAACTCCAAATCAAAGAATCTCAACGTTTCATGGTACTGATTTCAAATAATTTACACAGCTTTCATACTTGAAAGTTGAAACCATAAATGAAAGAGCTAGTTTGATCCTACTTCCCTAACTTGCTAAATCAGTCAATATTTTTTTAATTTTTCCTTCCCATTTTCCCCTTCCACTGGATCATCGAGGTGTGACCCATAACTCACACCACTGCCTTGGTTAAATCCAAATCCCTAGCCCATCCATTCATTTGCACGTTCAGAAGGACAGTACAGAGAAAGTGTGAACTTCAAAGTTCCAATAAAATGTTAAATAACAAGATGCGGATATGCAAATTCCTAGATCTATTAAGAAGCAAGGATAGCATAAATTAAAACATCTGAACCTGACTCTGACTTCATATTGAGGGTACGATGGCAACTTCATTCTGTCCAGAGCCTCGCATAGAATTGGCCCTTCTTCTTCAAAGTGCCTGTCAGCCCTTCTACTTGTGACTATTCCCGTTTTCTCATCCAATGTTGCAAAATTTGACTACAGATCAAAAAATAATAATGGCCATTAAATTAAAGATAGAGAAAAAAAAAGGACGGTTTTTGGGAAGCTTAAGACTTTTCTGCAACGAATATAACCAGAAACATAAACACTGCTAGAACTTAGTTGAAAGAGAAGGAAATAACTATATCACGATGCTCAAAAAATATTGACTTCATAATATATACTCACCTTGAATGCAATATCACCAGGTGACATAGCCAATCCAGCACCCATTGACTCAAATGCACCTCGACCCTTATAGTAGACTCGTGGGTTATAACCTAATAATGAAAGGTGAGCTGTGTCACTTCCACAACCCAAGCCTACTTCAACAGGGTCCATAAGGCCATTAACTCCAGCAGATGCAATAGCATCCAAGTTAGGAATATTAGCTGTTTGCAAAGGAGTCTTGTATCCAAACCTTGGCAATGATACATCACCCAGCCCATCAATCAGCACAAATGCCACTCTCCTCTTTGGCTGCTGGGGACTTCCCATGCTTATATATGATATGTGAACCTATTACTGTCTAAAATGAACAAGAATGGAAAGGTTAACAATAAGCTTAATCATAGCAATAACTATCAGCAGATGCAAATACTAAACTCAAACTCTCAGTAACCCAAGGTTAAAGAAAAGCAAATAAATGATGTAATAAAATGATATTCCTGATAATTAAAGCAGTTGATTTTAATCAAGAAAGATTCAATATGTGGTTCTTGAATTAGAAAAAAGTATGCAAATAGATTAATAAACTTCCAGAATTGAAATATAAAGCTCAAGTAAACAACTTCTGGTAAGTAAATGAGAAAACATGTGCATGGGATGAATTTTCAATAAAAACAATACATTGAGAAACCCAGGAAAAGAACAAAAATATGCAAGCATTAATCTCGAGTAATATCAACTTTACACCCACACCCTTTGCCAATAAGAAGAAAAGAAAAATACTGCCGTGGAAATCGAACTCTTCAAATTGGAAGCAAAATCAACAAATGATTTCCTCTCATTATTGCTAAAACATATTCATAAACCATAAAATAGCTAAAAGAAATTAAAGAAAGACCACGAAAGGAAAAATTAAACAAACTAAAACAAATGATTAGGCAATGACAATGGCATCAATACTGATAAATCTAAGACTGCAATTCAAAGATTAAAAACAATTGATATTAAATCGTTAAAGAGAGGATATAAATAGAAAATCAGTTAAAAGAAAAGCATTGATCAATGGCTCCATAGAGTAGAAACTCTCACCTCAAGAACACCTTTACTCTTTAATTCAATTTAGCCCTTTCTGGACGAATAATAAGAAGAGAAAACTCTATAGGCCTTTCTACGTTATGGGTTCTTTGTGATCTAATGAAAAGATGGAATCTTTGCCAGCATACTGTCACTTTGGTTTGCTTTTGGTTTCAGGATTGAAGGGCTAATATCCAAAGAGGTTCAATTTTCTAGGCAAAAGTATTTAAAACGATATTTAAAAAAATACTAATATGTAGTAACACATTATGTATTTCCATGGCTCTCTTGTGAATCTCCCCAAAATAACTGATTTGCCACTTAGGGGATAGGCCTTGTTTGGCTGGCCGGATATTCTTGCTCTGTTCATGGATTAAGATTTATTTTTTTCCACTTTCATTTTTCAGTGAGTTTATCTAATCATTTCTTACTAAACCAAAAGTTTTTCATATTGAAAAATTAACATTATGAAATTTTTAATAAAAAAATATAAATTTTGAAAATTTTTTATTGTATTACATCGAATTACACTCCAATTATCATTCTTAAAAAAAAAAAATCCAATATATTGCTTTGAATAAATCAACTTAAATGGATAATTTGATACTATGTTGCCTTTTCATTTAACTTCTCCACTAGAGCATTAGGAGAAAGTGATTAATCATATTGGCAAATCACAGTAAAATTCCAAAAAAGATTGAGAAATTTAATCATTATATGTTTTTATGAATAACGTTTTTTTTTTTCAATATCTCTGTTATATTACTCCCTCCGTTCTACGATAATAAATTTAATTTGACTTTTATAATAGTTCTAACCTAGATTGTATAGATTTGGGTGACACGAGACACAGCAATTTTCCAAAGAAAAAAAAGGACATTGATATGCTCAAGACATGTTATATTAAAAAATATAATTTATTACGAAATTAAATATATAAATAATTATTTATAATAAGTTATAAATATAAAATAACAAATACTTAATTTTGTACTTCAACATTATTAGTTAAATCTCTTCAACAATAACATAATCCTTAAAGATCATCACCTCGATCTCTGGCTTATCTAAATATAAATTGGCAATTTCAAAAATTCCAATACCTTCAAAGAGTCAAATTGATCTCTTGCAATCTGTCACATTTTTGTTTATTCAATATAATATTGTGGACTTCTTTTTGATAAAAGTTGGAGATTACTATGAACAAAAACTAATTTTTAAATTTGGCAATAAAATTATAACCTACATAATGATTTAGGTTTTTTTTTCCTCTTATATATGTTGTAATTTTTTATTTTAAGTGTATATATTTATCTAATTTATATTTATAACCTCAATTTGAAATTTTTGTTAACAAATTTATCTAAAAGTTTTATAAAATTTTTACAAGTGTCCAATTAGAAGTGTCTGAAATTAATGAAATTAAAAAAATAATCGTACACGGTTAGGACATCGGTATGCTAGACCTTTTAAAATGTACGTGCATCATATATAGGTAATAACTAATAGATTTCTTTTATTATAATTTGAAGACATGAGGATTTTCCTTAATGAAAATCTTATTAATATCTGCTCCAATATTCTTGTTATTAATTTTTTGCATGCTCAAATAAATTTACATACATATATGAAATAAATTAGTAATGAAGCCTATCAATTATTTATTTAGTTTGAATGATTAATTTCTATTTTACCCCAAGTGATTAATTACCCATTTAAGAATAAATTACTTCCCATTTTAGTGAAATAAAGTTTCAAGTGTATGTGTATTCCTATATATTATGTCTCTCTCACTTCATGTTTAAGAGATCAATTCCTTCCTCTTCTGAAGCTTTTAGGCTGCGTAAGTTTTTCTTTCTCTTTCTTCTCATTCTGGCATACCTTATTTAGCCATTTCGGAATTTTATAACTAAAATATGTTAATTTTTTTATTGATTTCATTTTGAGATTCATAACTGTTCCTCTGCGTAAGTGTTTTTTAAATTTAAATTTAGTATTTCATTTTTTTTTTCTTGACTGTTTTAGGATTTAAAAGGCAAGATGAGGGATACAGCAACACTGTATAGTGTACTGGGTTGTATCGGCGCCTTTTTGATTTTTATTTTTATATGGTCACTCTATAATGGCTCGAAGAAATCAAAAGCACATGAGGAAGCAGCCATGCCCACGGTGGAAGCACCGCCACCAGCAGCAGCTGAAGAGGCAGTATAGTCGCCGGAGAAAATTAATTAACCATATGTATTTGTCTAGTTAGCTATATTGACGTTGCATATCCAACTTTTTAAATTAATTAATAATTATGTCTAGCTAGCAATTTGCAAGACAAATTTTAATTTGAGTTTGAGCATACGTATGTCTAGCACAGCAGTAATTCGTACCCTAATTTTTTTTTTATTTAAATAGAAAATTGGATTTGAGGCTAATTAGTATTATTTAGCAAGATTCTTAATAATTTCCAATAATTGTCATAATAGAAATTTTGTTACCTACAATATTTGGTAAACTTTTTTTAATTAAAAAAATGCTATCGTAAATCTAACAAAAATTAAATAATGAAACAATAATATTCAATTCAAATTTTGATTAGTTTAATTCAAATTAAACATCAGTAACAAATTAAATGAAACTTTACACCCGATGGGTGAAATGGGATGATAAGGATCTCTTCTTCCTTAATATGATGTTTCGAATTCGAACCCTGGATATGGAGTCTCTTGAACACTCGGAAGGGAGCACTTAATTCCCTTTCTTTGCGGGCCTACCCGGTGCGAATCCAGATTAATCGGATTAATGGGCTAATATTTAATATGTACCTAGCTATATTCTTTTTGTTTTAAATTAATATTGTAAAATTAAAAAATAATAACGAAACAAAAATAATTTCAAATTTTTGATTAATTTAATTCAAATTAAACATAAATAAAAAATCAAATTCCTTTCTTATATTATATGTTATACCATATTTGATATATAATATAGTTTTTTATTTTATTTTCTTAACCAATGCAATTTAGATTTAAAATTATGCATTAATAACAAATCAAATTGAATTCTTATAATATATTATATTGTACCATATTTAATAAATCTCAAAATGAACAGGAATGTTAGATCAATCTTCAAAATTCTCTTGTTGGGATCAAATTTCACCATTGTCATAAAATATGTAAAATTATAAATTTTGCTTAATTATGTCAGGCTCAATTACTTAAAGCTCGAGCTAGTAGTCTCAATCACCCCAACTCAATCAACTTCACTCATAAAACCTTTATATTATTTTTAAATAGTAATAAGAGTAAATTATTACCTTTTTTTTTAGATTTTTTGGGTTTTGGGTTTCCTTTATGCTCTTGTTAGAATCTTTACCTTCTTTCGTTTCCCAATTTGGTAAGCAAGTCGGCGGCTATGGAGGACGAGTTTGGTCGTCTTTCTATCATTGAGCAGGAGGAGAGTGCCTTGCTTGTGAACTCAGAACAACATGTAGACTCTTTCTCGACCTATGAGCATTGCATGGTTGGAATGTTTTTGACCTATTCTGCGATGAACTTCCAGTCTATTAAAAATATTTTTTCACATTTATGGCATCCTCTTAGGGGAGTGTGTATTACTGATTTAGGGGCAAAAAGGTTCTTGTTCAGATTCTTTAACAACATGGATTTGGAGAGGGTGGTTGAGGGAGCACCGTGGACTTTTAATCGTCATCTATTCGTGTGGAGTCGGATTGCGGATGGGGAAGATCCTTTAACTATTCCATTACTCAATTCAAATTTTTGGATCCAAATCCATGACTTACCGGTGGGTTTCATGTCAGAACAAATTGCAATCTCTTTAGGCAACTTTCTAGGGACTTTTTTGGACTATGATACTAGGTGTTTGTCCTTTCCCCATAATCGTTTTATGAGAGTTCGGGTGCGGTTGGATATTCGACAACCCTTAAAGAGGAGAAAGAAGATTATTGTTTCCAATGGAAATTTATTCTATGCGCAATTCAGATATGAAAAGTTGATTGTCTTTTGTTATTTATGTGGCCGGCTTGGACGTGGTGACTCATTTTGCGAACTCCGGTTACATAGGAGGAAGGAGGAGCTTACACTGGAGTGGGATGATCGGATAAGAGTCCCCAATCGCTGGAATTCTCAGTCCAATAGCTCGTGGTAATTATTTAGGCCTTCCCTCTTTTATTGGTTGAAGCAAAAATCAGACTTTTAGCTTCTTAAAGGATCGTCTCTAGTGAAGGATTCATGGGTGGAGCAATAGATTCTTATCCCGTGTAGGCAGGGAAATTCTTCTGAAATCTATGGCCCAGGCTATTTTGTCTTATTGCATGCGTGTTTTTTTGCTTCCTTTATCCCTTTCTGATGAATTACATAAATTTACGAATAAATTTTGGTGGGGTTTGAAGAAAGATGGAGGTAAAGGGATTCACTGGCTCTCTTGGGATAGGATGTGTGGAAGAAAGAAGGATGGAGGGATGAGTTTTAGGAACTTACACTTTTTTAATGTTGCCATGCTAGAAAAGCAGGGATGGAGGTTATTGACTGAAACCGATACTCTTTTTTATCGTATTTTCAAAGCTAAACATTTCTCTCGAGTGGATTTTTTGAATGCTTCGCTAGGATCCAATCCTATTTTTGTTTGAAAGAATATCTTAACTTCTAGCAAGCTCTTAAAACATGGGGTGAGATGGAGAGTGGAGGATGAGAGAGATATTAATGTTGTAAAGAAGCCTTGGATTCCGAGGGAGAGTTCTTTTGTCATAGAGGATGGAAGTAGTTCTATTGATCCGGATTTTAGGGTGCAGAATTTATTTTGCCATGAGGGTAAGAGATGGGATATAGACAAAATCATGAATTTATTTTGTGCCAATGATGTTCGTGCTATAGTAGGCATTCCTTTAAGTATTTTTAATAGCCCAGATGTGTTGGTTTGGCACTACAAGAGAAGGGGTATTTATAGTGTTAAATCAAGTTATTTTATGGCTTTAAAGGTGTTTGGGAAAGAGCCAGAAAGGAGGGATGGGGAGATTTGGGGTAAGCTATGGCGTTTGAGTGTTCCCCCAGTCAAGGATTTTGTTTGGAGAGTGTTGAGAAATGTGGTGCCAACGAAGGATAGGTTGAGAAATAGGGGGCTGGATATTGATAGAAAGTGCTTTTTTTGTGATGGGGAGCAGGAGATCAATCATGTTCTAGTCACATGTGAGAGAGCACGAAGTGTTTGGCGGCGGGGTGGTTTTGGAGACACTAACCTTCCATTTTTATTTTCAGATTTTTTGTTGCAAGTATGGGACGTGAAAGGCAAAGAAACAGTTGAGTTAATGGCTGTTACTTCATGGCAACTTTGGAAGGCCCGTAACCTCTTTGCATGGGAAAATCAACTTGTGTTTATTCATGATATTTATGCAAAAGCTTGTAGTTATTGGCTGGAATGTTGTAATGTCCAAAAGGCTCATAATGGCAAGCATGACGTCTTTCACTTCTCGTGGCCCTCAAATGCGAAGTGCTTCGTTGACTAATCACAACTCTAGGACAACTTCTAGTCGATCTCATCATGGTCCAGTTGGCAATGTTTTGTGGATGCATCTGTTTTTGGAGCACATAAGTTGTTGGGGTATGGTTTTCTTGTTGAAGATGGAGAGGGACGCTTTATTTGGGGTCAGTCAGGCTACTATAAAGGCCCAGCTAATGCTAATATTTCTGAGGTTTCAGCAATGCGAGGTGCTTGAGATTCGCTTTAGCAAGTCTTCCTCTGAATGGCATTATTTTTTCGGATTCTCAAACTGTTGTGAATGCTTTGAACTCCAGTGTTTTGGACTTGTCATCTTTTGGATTGATTGTTGATGATTGTAGGCAGTTATTAGCTCTTAGACTTAATGTTAAAATTAAGTGGGTTTTTAGACAAGCGAACATGGTTGCTCATTTGCTTATAAGAGTATCCATTAACTATGTCCGTCTTTGTTACGGAGACTTTATTCCTAGTTATATAGAAGATTTTTATTCTATTAATAAACGAATGTGATATTTCCTTTAAAGTAAATTATTATCATTTTATAGGTAAAATTCGAAATTTAACATTATATATATATATATATATATATACACAATCCAAGAATTGACTTCAACTATTTGTATTATGTAGACAAACAATATTATACCACAAAAGTAAATTAAATAGAAATTAAATCAAATTACAAGCTGCATTAAGCACATTTCTAAGTAATTGCTTAGAGCGAGAGACACACTGCTTGAGTTATAGCCAAAAGAAAACAAATTAATGGAAGCTTATCATTTGAAACATGTTTCGTCTCCAGCATCAACACGCCACCACTAACTCCGCCATGGCCACCAATCAAACCTCACACTTGGCAACCCCATAGTTGGTCATAGTTCAAGGAAGCGGTAGCCTTTGGCTTTTACTGCTATTTTATTTTCTAAAAGAAACCATTATTCTTACAAATTCAGAAAAGCAAAAAACACTTCCAAGGATTTTGAGAAAGCTTCATTGGCCTTGCTTTTCCTTTATAAGTTGCAAGTACAACATTCTTCTTTCTTTTTCTCTGATTTCCTTTTTGTGTTCTTTATTGTTTTATTACTAAATTACATAATTAATTAGGTCATATTAGGTTAAATAGCTTCTGTGGTTTGATGGTTATTTCATTATTCTAATTGTAGAATTTATTCAAATTATGTTAAACCAGCTTTTGAATTATGTTAAATTTAAAATTTTTATTAATTTCCTTAGTTTATACATTAATAATTTGAGATGAACTTTCTTTTTTTGAGAAAATTTGAGATGAACTTTCCGGTATCTAATTAAATTAATTTTTTCTGTGTTAATATATTAGGATTGAAAAGGTGATCAGATGTATGGAAATGCGGCTTTAGCTGCTATATTAAGCGTCATTGGCGTCATTCTTCTTTCTTCTCTCGTATGGTCATTCTACAATAGCCGGAAGCAATCAAAAGCATCAGAGAGAGCAGCCATGCCCAAGGCGGAACCACCACCACCAACAGTCTGACTGGAGTTGCCACAGAAAGTTAATTAGTCTAGCTAGGTATAATGATATTCTGGAATTTTTTTTTCCAATTAAAGATAAATATTAATTTAAGTTTAATCAGTGATGATTATTTTTAAAAAGAAAAGAACCAAATTTTTGTTGTATTTTGTTTAATGTTTTCTTAATTTTTTCTTTTGGGTAGAATTTGTAATGTCCGAAAAAGAAATGGAGTTAATGTAAGTGTCAAAAACATTGAAGGACCTTTTCGGTTAAATAGGGAAAAAATGAAAATTTTGACGACGTTCCTGTAACTGCAGCACTCTTTTCGTTGGCCTATTTGTAACTTGTTCCCCAAGTGCATTCTTGGAGCTGAAGTCAAGAAGGGTATATAATGCATGCACACAGTACTGCTAAGCTATATTGAATCTAATACCATTCTTCTTCTTCTTCTTCTTCTTCTTCTTCTTCTTCTTCTTCTTCTTCTTCTTCTTCTGGTTATCTGATCTCTATCAATCAACCAAGGTAAGCCGCCGGTCTTAGATTTTTAAGCTAGTGATAATGATTTAGCATTTTTTCTTTTGAATTCTTGAATATTTTTTATCTTGATCTTGATCTTTCTGTTGCTTGTATAAACAGTAATTTTTAGCTAATAACTCTCTAGCAATTGGGGAGAATCAATTAGCTACAAATTAGTTAAGAGTACCTCAAGTGAACCAAATTTATTGTGATTTCTGATTGTCATTATTTTATCTTGTTGTTGTATCATATGGTAGTGAATGATGGATTCTGCCATTGCCAACAACCCTATTACTGAGTCAGAAGGAACATCAATCCCACTTCCAAACAAGTCTTTCTGTCAAAGAAGCGATTCTGAGAATGGAGGCTTTGTGTCTGTATTGAGGACTCATTTTCATGAGTTCGTTCATTCTTCCATGGATGATCACAAGACTTGCTTGAGGACAATCTTTCATAAGGTACGTATTCAATCTTTAATGATTCAACAAATCTGAATATGTATGTGTATATAAAGGATTGACAAATTATATATATTTAATGAAGTTATGGATTGTTTTGTTTTGGTTCAAACAGGCATATGGTAGGCTAAAGAATTTGGGAGGAAATAGCCTTAGTGCTAATGAAGTTGCAAGCTCTCTGCCTCTTTCAAATACTCCAGATGGCAAAGGATCTCTTCCTGGTATCAACTATTGGATCAAAGTAGGAGACCCTTTCTAGTTAGGGTACCCCATCCACACAATGGATAGGTAGCCTATACCTAAATGCAAATGAGTCTATATTTGAATGTGTAGTTGGGCTTTAATCAGGAAGAATTGCTTAACACTTAATATTTGGGATTACAAGTTGTATGTGGACATGAGTTCATTTAATTAATTTAGTATGCAATTTCCTCTTTAAATTAAGGCAATAGTTATATAGTTCTCATTCATGTTTTTAGTTCCCCTTCATAATTTGAGAGATTCTATTGAAAGACTTTTTTTAAAAAAATATATCGACCGTGTTCGACAGTAACTTTTTAAGTAGCTTTCTATATTTTATTTTATATTGTTCAGTAATACAGCGTTTGAACTAACTTTTAGAGATTAAGGTAATATTTTATAAAAAAACACAATTTATATAACATTTAATTTTTAACGTTTTATAAAACGCTATTCAAACGTTTAAAAGTTAAACGCTATTAAAACAGCTAACCGCTATCAAAACTTGATAGCTAATTTTGTCGAACAACCTTAATTTGGTACTAAGTTTACTAGTAAAGGAAATTCCCTTGATTTCGTAATAAGTTTACTAGCTAAGGAAATTCCCTAGAAAATAAAACAGTGAATACATGAGAGAACCTTTTGCTAATATAAGGAAGCTGAACTTCAAGCCCAAAATTGACACCCATAAAAAAAGCCCAAAACTGACTCTTCTATCTCCGCTTTTGTTCATTTCTTTATCAAAAGCTTCACGCTCCAATGCTGCGAATTAAAGCCTTAGCTGCTGGAGCCTGCAGTGGAGATCCTGAAGTTAGTACACAAGCCCTAAGCAATAACCTTATAAAAATTATCATGACAAATCTTAATATATTATGTGATTCTCAATCTCATCCACCCATTAGAGAATATGTCTTCCAAATATAAAATTCTTAATGATATTCCACTTATTTTTGCAAAAATAGCTTGTTTGATCGTAAGATTAACCACATTTTATATGTTTC
The DNA here is from genome assembly GCF_041381405.1 of Jatropha curcas. NCBI lineage: Eukaryota > Viridiplantae > Streptophyta > Magnoliopsida > Malpighiales > Euphorbiaceae > Jatropha > Jatropha curcas. The sequence goes on from NC_143154.1 coordinate 26,752,840, forward strand.
GAGTTTGAATATTTGATTTCACAACTACAACAATAGTTCATTTTTTAATTTGGGGAAAAAAACTTATCAAATTGATGGTAATGTAAGAAAATTACCTTTCTTCTTCATTATTGCTTATGATCTTGCTTTCTTGCCTACTTTTCCCCTCATAACAATTCTTGTAATTTGGAATTGGAACTTTGTCCAACTCAATATTATTGATATCATTTACAAGAATATCATATTCTCTCTTTACTTCCTCCTCGTTTGTGTCTCCAACAATTTTGGCAATATTTCGCCATCGATCCGGCGTATCTTTATCATACATTGCAAGAGCGTATTCAAACAATTTGTGTTGCTTGGCTGTCCAATTTGAATTAGGGTTTGACAAAGAGCAAGAACCCATTTTTGTAAGGCAAAAGGGGAGATATTAGATTAGAGTTTTGAGGAAATTAGTGAAGCCAATTGCATATAAGTAAGACTAGAAAGAATGGAATTTTGAGTCAAGAGAGAAACAATGGTTGGTGAAGTCAAAAGTTACAATCTAATTTCTCAATTGGAAAACTTGTTTGAAGGGAAATGGATGCAAGTTGGGTCATAGAATATGGGTGTATTCACATTATATAATGGCTAGTATGCACATTTTTAGATTAGTTTTTTCAACCAAGGATCAATTTTCTCCTCATTCCATATGCAAATTAATAATTATTACTTTTAAAGTACAATGTTGTCTATTTTAAGGAGTTCAATAGAAATTCATCTGACATTATTCTTGAAAAAAACAAACCCACTAGGTTCCTAAGTCCTTATTATGATTTTTCAAAAAAACTTCCTTATCAAGATATATCCCATTGATTTTCCATTTTATTATAGTAAAAAATAAGGGTAAATCAAATTAATTGTCTAAAAAAAGTAATCACGTATGTCTGATTAATAAATAATATGTGGAGACTACTCTCACTGTGAAGTTCATAATATTATTCTAGTCTATTCGATTCCGTAAATAAAAAAATATTTTTAAAAAGCTATCATAATTAGTAAATTGGCCTCTATTTATTTTGAAATTTTCATTTTTAGTTATAAGATTTGTTAATTACCTAACACTATACTTCTTATTTATAAATTATGAATTTATCATTATAATAATTAAGTCCTTAATATGTTAACTTACATAGCTCCTTTGATCCCTAAAATTTTAAAATATAAAACACTTTATCCTTCAAAAACTTGTGCTTTTCATTGAAGTTGGTGTAGGGATTAAAAAAATAGGATTAAACAAACTTCAAAGGTATTATTATATATAATTTGCTTTAAACTAAATCTTTTTGTCCTTTCTTTTTTGGACAGCCCTCTCTTTCTAGGGATTATTATGGTTAATTAGGACCACTTTATAGGCATTCACAATACATAAGCAAGTATTAATTAATTAAGCATTAATACTCAAAAAAAAAAATTAATTAAGCATTAAGTATGAAATAGTGGATGCATTTCCTTTTGCAGCAACTTTAGACAATCACTTTTCATCCATTTATAGACATAATTAACAATATAAAAATGCTAATTGAAATATGAAAATTTAGTTTTAGGAGCTCAAAAAGAGCGCCAAAGATCTATTGTTGGATGGTGTGAAGTGAGAACTGACATCTAAAGATATTATGCTATGCTTATATCTAATTTACTACTACTTAATTAGCTTCAACTATACTTAACACTTAATAACAAACAAAGTTCATAGTTAGCACATTTGGAGGGTAACTTGAAACCTAATTAATCAAGTTGTCTGAATGGATTTGTTTTACATCTTATTGATTAGATATCGAAATTCGTTTAACTAAATTATAATGAAATATTTTTTTTATTAATATATTAATCAACCGGTGGTTTGATTGGTCTTTTCATCTACAAGAGGAATACCCTAAAGGGTTAGCCTAATGGAAACCACGCTGGACAAACTTCTAATGGTTCTAGGTTCGATTTTCGGGAGTGTCTAAACAGTTAATTAACCATTGCTCAGGCTTAAACCCGTCAATGCTCATGGATCATAACCTCCATGTGTATTGGAGATTTGTCCGTCCATATGAAGGAGGCATTTGCATGGACAAAGATGGAGAGCAGGAACTAGACTTGTCCGCTAATCAGTCCTAAAAGCATAAAAAAAAAAAAAAAATCCATGTGTAGAGTGAGAGATCTTGAATTCGAATCCTCTCCACTATAGTTGTTTTTATCAATTTAATAAATGAATGCTAACAACATAACTTTACTAATTACTAATATATAAATAACATAAATTTATATTTTATTTTTATTGAACATGTTTATTGATATGCAATCAACACATGTATATTAAAGACAAACCCATCTTTAAGTCTAATCCTGTCTATGTTAAACTTTCTTGCCCACCTCCAACAGCAACATCATACATGAAGAAAATATGTCTGTTTCCTTTTGCTTAAAGTATATTAAATTGTCCTCTTTTAATAAAGATTACTTCTAAATTAGAATGATTATGTACCAAGAAGAAGTGATTAAATGACTCTGTCTCTCATGCTTATCACTATCGCAGTTTCTTAAAAAAGAAAATAGAAAAAAAAAGAGGAAGAAGAAGCAATTTTCAAAAAAGCACAAGTACTTCATCTTCCTTATTATTATCATTCTTTCTTTTTTGTACTTGGTTGCGGTGACCACATGGAGCCAACTTCCCTTTAGTCTTTGCCAACATATGTTAATTAATTAATCTCATCACATGGGATATAGCAAACTTTAGTTTATGCAAATCAAATGCTTTTCTTTTCATCTTAATTGTTGTTGACTTGACTTTAATGTCTCTCTTCTTCCCTTCTTATGTGTCTTAAAGCCTGTCAATGCAAAAGAATGCGCTTAAAAACAACTTTTAAACCAAACTATTAGTGAGAAGTGGCTTCAACAATATAAGATGAACCACTTGTAGAATTAGAAATTGCAATTGAAAAATGTAATGCTTTGGGAAATAGTATAGAAAAGCTTTTGTGTACTTGGAATTGAATTTGATTGATTGAAAATTAAAAGAGCAATAATGCTTTGAATTGAAGGGATCTTGAAGCATTTTATCAGCAATTTCAACTTCAATTTTAATTGGAGGTGCTCTTGTTTCAAAAGATCAAATTTAGGATAAAATTGTAAAAAAGATCAAATTGGGATGAGATTCTAATAAAAATCAAAATTCAAGGTATTTTAAAACTCTATTCAGACCGTAGTTTTCACATTGAGTTTAATATTTCTTCTATTTTTTATAGTTTTTAGCATAACGTTATATTAGCTTTTATAATTTGAGCGAGCAAATTATGAAACATTACCCTTTTAACATTTGATGAGACAACTAATAGCTACTGGAAAGTTAATTTTACCGAACAAACCCTAAGATTAAGTCCGTTCTTTATATTTTTCAACCAACCATGGACTTCTATATTTTATGGCCCAAATAGGTATCGGTAACCATTATTCACTAGTAAAACCTAAGTCCAAGTTACACATTTAAGTGGAAGCCCAAAAATTCATAAAATGGATTGAAAAAAAAAACTTTAAAAGAATTTCAGAATTATTCACAAATTTAAATTAAAATAGTTCACTAATACCATTGAGCACTTAAAATTGAAATTTAAATTTTTTTTCTACTTTTAAATTATTTAATAATATTCAACTACACATAATAAAAATATATTTTTCTATTTTATAAAAATTTTCCCTATATAGCATCTTATGTCCAAAAACAAACATTTTCTTCCAATTTTGACAAATATATATAGTTTAAATTTAATTTGAGTCATGTTTTGCTTTTGCTTGATTGGTTTTTTATTAAACGATTCGTTTCTTGCTCTGCTTCAGACTCTTTTTTAATGCAAATAAATATAAATATAAATTAAAAGAATTGTAAAATTATTAACAAACTCAAATTAAAATGGTTTCCTAACATCATTTTACACTTAAAGTTAAAATTTTAAATTTCTATTAATGTTAAATTGTTTAATAATATTTATCTGCAAATAATATTTAAATTGTTAAATTGAAATTTAGATATTTTCAAGTTACATGTTGAAGTTCATATCCTATAAAGTGTGTATTTGTAAAGTTTAGCTTTTTTAAGTGAAATTAACTTAATAATAAACATGGGAAATTTATTATTTAGTCCCTCAGGTTTTACAAAATTAACCAACTAATCCAAGGTTTTGCCAAAATATCTAGCTAGTTCCTCAGGTTTAACTCCGTCTAATTAAAAGGTCCTTTTGTCCGAAAAGTTGGTTTTTTTCCGTTAATTACAGACTAAAAGACTAAAACACCCCTCCCTAGCTGACGTGGACCATAAGGGAAAATTATTATCTAGTCCCTTAGGTTTTACATAATTATCTAACTAATCCCAAGTTTTGCACAAATATCTAACTAGTCCCTCAGGTTTAACTCCGTCTAATTGAAAGGTCCTTCCGTCCGAAAAGTTAGTTTTTTTTCCGTTAATTGAAGACTAAAAGACTAAAACACATCTCCCTAGCTGACGTGGACCAATATGAAGCGATAAGGGAGGGAATTGTATAAACTAAAAGACTAAATAATAATTGTCCCTATAATTTTATGCACATGTAGAATTGTATAGACTAAGCTTAATTACACGAGTAGGAAAATTAGCTTCGCTAAATTTAAAAATGAAAATTGAAGAGTTTCATATAAAGTCGATGGAGACATAATCATTTTTCTCTCTTAAATGTACGGTTTAGTTTTAGATTATGAATATTTGCAAATCGAAAACCATTAAATATAATTATGTCTCTAAAATATTAGTATCTTCATTCTATAATATTCGTCACATTTAGAATTTCATGTCTTTTAAAAAAATTATTAAATTTGTATAAATTATAATAAATTATTGAATAAATTTTGACAATATTACTCTTAATTTAATATTAATCTCTAAGAAAATCATTAAATTGAAGTAATAATTATTAATTATACACAAAAGGTAAATATGAAAAAAATATTTATTACTCCTTAAAACCGCAAATATAACAAGTATTTTAGACCAAATTAGACAAATATTTTAGAACAAACTATTTTCTCAAATCTGACAAGTATTATGGAACAAAGACAGTATTAAAAAAAGGATAAAAAAATTAATTTGATGTTCTAATTAAATATTATTAAATTTTAGAAAATCATGAAAGTAAATACCTCTTCAAAAAAGTAAATACCTCATTTTTCTTTTTACCCCAAATTATCATCATAGTTTCTTTTTTAGAAAAAAAGCAATAAACATAATTTTCTATTTTATTCATATTTAATATGCAAATTTTATCGAGAAACATTACTATTATCATTGATAAAATCTAAAAAAAAAAAACAAAGTATTCCATCTATTCATAAATACTTTTAATGTTTTTATGGAAATTAAGTAAGTAAATTTATTCTTATAAAGTATAACAAAATATTAATTAATTTTATTACGTAACCTTAAGTAAGAGGGGAGATGTTATAAGATTTTGGAAAATTATAAAAATAATTATTAAATTTAATATAAATAAGGATAAAATTGAAAAAAAAATTAATTACTCATTAATATTCTAAAAAAAAAGATATTTGCGTAGAAAACACCGGCTCTAAAATAATAGTTAGTTATAGATAAAAAAAGTTATTATTATTGCCACCTATATTATTATAATTTCATAACTTTGAATATGAATATTAATATTTAATGCAAGGTTATCTGCGCAAAAGATAAACTAGGTATATCATTATAGCATGGAAGGAACAAAAGGGAAACAAACTAGGTATATCATTATCGCTTCATATTGGTCCACGTCAGCTAGGGAGAGGTGTTATAGTCTTTTAGTCTTCAATTAACGGAAAAAAACTAACTTTTCGGACGGAAGGACCTTTCAATTAGACGGAGTTAAACCTGAGGGACTAGTTAGATATTTGCGCAAAACTTGGGATTAGTTAGATAATTATGTAAAACCTGAGGGACTAGATAATAATTTTCCCTTATGGTCCACGTCGGCTAGGGAGTGGTATTTTAGTCTTTTAGTCTATAATTAACGGAAAAAAAACTAACTTTTCGGATGGAATGACCTTTTAATTAGACGGAGTTAAACCTGAGGGACTAGCTAGATATTTTGGCACAACCTTGGATTAGTTGGTTAATTTTGTAAAACCTAAGGGACTAAATAATAAATTTCCCTAATAAACATTCAAGAATATTGTTATTTATTCACCAAAATGAGATCCTCTAATAATAACTATTACAAGCTTGAAACCGTGGAAGAGGTTAGCACCTCAGTGTTCTTCGGGCATGGCAAAACTTTCTTCTCTAAAATTTAGTTTTGAGTTATTAGATATACAATTGTGCATGACTGTCAAAGCCATTGTGATTATTCTAATGTTTAATTCAATAAAGACTTCAACTGAGCAGCTTCTATTAGAAATTTCTTCATTGGGTATTTTCAGACAGATGTACTGAAAGCATCACTTGCTGGAGATGCCACCATTGGAAGCATGGTAAGAGTCTTGGAGTTCTAGATTTATATCGAATTTAATGCATGCATTTGGAAAATTTTTTGTCTGTGAACTCACTTCCAAACACTTAGACTGATTTTGTCTATTAGAGGATGTTATTTTACCTTAAGAAGTAAAATCGGTATTACAATTCACTTATAGAGGTACAATTTGCATTTGCAAAATTATCTGATGGTGGTGTTGTAATCTTTTTCTCTTAGTAACTTATTTATCTCTACATTCCTTGCGGCCATGACCATCTAATCGGAGAATAAATCCTACTCCATCTCTCTCTCTCTCTAGTTTGACCTGAAATTTGTGGTAACACAAAATATGGGTCTCATCTTTAATTGAATGTGGAAAGAACTATATGCTAATTTTGAACATGATACTCATTGGAGATTGAAGGCTGATAAATACTTAAAACGATAGAACTTCAGAATAAAGTTTTAAGCTTCCGGTACTTATAAGAATTTTTTATTGGTTTCACAGGCAATATCAACATGCCTGGGAGTGGATATGTACTGCTACATCATGTGATGGGTGAAACTGATGGTGATCGTAACGTTTGGTCGTAAGTATATAATATTATTTGAGAATTCTTCATTAGAAGTTTCAACCAACTATATATGCATGTGAGTGAATGAACATCCTTGTGTGCATGTGTGAGGAACATAGAGAGATGCCAGCTCCTAATATCTGTAGAATATTCACTCATATGAAAGTTTGTCTTTGTTGATCAATTCAATCCAAACAACTTAACGTCAATCTACACCTTTAGATGATTTACCATATTTAGTTGAATCGAAAGCAAAATGACTGAGATGATCAATAGTCTTAAACATATTGCAGACATGTTGAAGGTGGAATGGTGCAGTAAGCCTGGCCATAAATAGAGCTGCTAAGGAAGTTGGTGTTCATCTCGAAACAAATGCTGAGGTATCTTTATCAACATGCTTCTTGTTCTTCACCTTGTAAGAAAATATTATATTATGTGATTTTAACAAGTGTGACGAGGCTTATTTAGCGTTCCAGCTTTGTTTATCCATGAAGTGGTATTGTCTTTAGTTTGACTACCTGTATCTGTTGCTTCCCTATCGAATAATTTACAAATATATTTATTCCTTTGTGTTATTCTATGTAATTGTTTTTTCCATATCCTCTGAATTTATGTTTCTCAAAATTTTTAATAGGTTTATCTTCTTCGTAGGTTTCAGAGTTGATGATTGAAGACTCTGGCAGAGTTAATGGGGTTAGTTGATTTCTTGGATTGCTCTGCTTTAACTAAAAATTTTCAAATGTTAACCTACGTATCTACTTTATTGATAACCAGGTCCTTCTAGCTGATGGGAGACAAGCACATTCCTCATTTGTTTTGTCAAATGCAACCCCTTCTAAGACCTTCAGAGTAAGAAATCTAACATTGCCACATTCAAAACTACAGGAGGATATTATGAAACACTATTAATATGCACATGTGAACATAATAAGTGGTGAAAACATTCACCACCGATAGTAAATTTTCATGAAGTAATCTTCTTTTCAATGCCATACTTTTCTGACACAGGAATTGATGCCTCAAAATGTTCTTCCCGATGATTTTGTTCGTGCGACTACAGCTCTGTAAGATTACTTGATTAAAAAAGACATGATATTAACACATTGCTAATAAGTATAACATGTTTTTTTCCTAATCTTTGATAAATCATGCATCACTCCTTTCCTTGTGCTCTTTAACAGTGACAACTCTAATAAAATTTTTCATGGGCCAACATATGATTAAATATAATAAAGAGAGTTTAATTTTAATCTTAAGAGAGGTAAAAATTTAGAAAAAATTATTTTTGGTACTAGTTTTCCACCTTATCTTACAAGCAAATCTTCATTCTACAAGAATTTTGGACGGCAAAAATGTCTGCATATTATGTTTGAGTTGATTTTATAATACTATTTTGTTTCCAATAAGATTAGATTTCAAGGTATTCTTACTTTTCTTTGGCCATCAACAATTTGCTAGGGAACAACAAAAATTAATGTAGCCGTTGATAAATTGCCTCAGTTCCAGTGTTTGAAGATGCATCATCAAGAGGTGGGTCCACATCATACTGCTACAATTCGCATTGGTTGTGAAAGGTACTGTATGGTGTTCTTGGAAAGTTAAATATCCTTTTGCAGTTCTTTTTGGCCAATTTACTTCGTTTCTGGGGAATAACAAGTATTCTTCATTAGTTTTGATGCATTTGCAATTGCAAGACTGACAATGTGATCTTAAGGTATTGCTGTTTCTAATTACTATGGATGTAAAGAGTAAAGATCTCAATAATTTAAAAGCTTGCTAAATCCTTTGAGTTAGACTTTTCTGATTTGAATGAACTAAGTGTTCAAATTAGAATAATGGAAAACAACTCGCTACACTTGTTTGGCAGAATGAACCTGCAGAGTATCTCACTTTGCCTGCATTTACTTATGTTCTAGTGCCAAATTGTTGGTCTGCTGTATGAATTTACTAAAGAAATTTTGAAAGCTGGCCTATTGTCTAGTTTCTTTAATATATCTCATCCAATGTTTTGGAATTTTATGCCTAACATTAAGCTATCTGAATTAAGATACTAAATCTCACAATTCTTCTTCTTTTTTGTGGACTACTCAAGTATGGAGAAGATTGAGTCAGCATGTCAAGATGCTTGGAATGGTTATGCATCACAAAGGCCTATAATGGAAATGACTATTCCATCTTCATTGGACAAGACCGTGTCGCCCCCTGGTAGAATGAACTTGTCCTCTTAATGCATTCATTGATTATTTTGAGTCATTTCATGTTGTTTTTTCTCTTTAGAGAGCTTTCTTTTAATTACTTTTATGTGGAAATTATACTAGAAAATTACCATAGAACTCCCATCCCCCATGTTTTATCAACGAAAGAACTTACTGATTCCCCTACGGAGAGAATGTTTTACATGTCTAAAAACGTCAACTAGTTTTTTTATAAAATGAACAGAATATGTAAACATTCTTTCATAATCACCTATTCATATAGAATAAAATATGGAAGTCGAGGCAACTGTTATTTTGATAGTCTTCTCTATCTCTGTTTTTTGAGGGTTAAGTGACTTAAAATGCAACAGACATTGTAAGTAGCAAAGTGGCCTTGTTTCTACAGTCTACTGAGATTCAGTCCTTTGTCGCTCTGATTCGTTCCTCCTCCATAATATATGAGTGATTAATGCGTAAAATCTTTAATCCCTAGATTTTATTCTTTTAAGTTATATAGCTTGGTGTTTCACACTTGTAGTTTCCACATGGCGATGGAAATATTCTTTTAACATATGAATTCCATTTGTTAGAATGATAAACTCTTTCATGTTCTTATAGGAAAGCATGTAATTGGCTTATCTACACAATATACACCTTCTAAACCCTCTGATGTGAGCTGGGAAGATCCTAATTACTGGGTAAATTCCAATTTTTCCAACTATTCTCTACAAATATCAATACTTCTTATTTGTATGTTCGTTAAGTGAGCTAATTTTCTGTGCAACGTGATGTTGTGTTGTATATGGTATTTAGCATAACAAAAATATATGATTTTCTTGTTTATTTGCAAACTGTCCGGAAGCGTACGCACAAAAATGTTTTTCCTTGATCGATGAATATGCTCCAGGCTTTAGCTCTTCAATAATTGGTTACGACATGTTAACACCGCCAGACCTTGAAAGGGAATTTGGTCTCACAGGTCTGTCGTTCTATAGCTGCACATGCTAACAATATCTGTTAAGGATTGATATCATGAATATTTAAATCTGTGATAGAAACATGCTTGCACATTCTTTTGGGCTGCTAATAGAATATAAAAGGATTCGTTGTAGTTTCTTGCTAGAACAATATTACTAGAGAGAAAATGGATTTTTCTTTGTGAAACATGAATAAAATTTTACTCTTTTTGAATGCTGAAGTTATCTTAAATTTTGATTTCTATGACAGGAGGGAATATTTTTCATGGTGCCATGAGTTTGGATGCACTTTTCTTGACACGACCCGTCAAACAATGGTAACTCTTTAACAATTTATCAGTGATGATGGTTAGAGAAGAAACTGGAAAAAATATAATTAATCTTAATAATAAAGAAGACAGTGTAAGCAATGTATATGAAGAGTGTCTTGCCTTGAATTACAGGTCAGGTTACCGAACTCCAATGAAAGGACTATATATGTGTGGCAGCGGATCACATCCAGGAGGCGGAGTGACGGACGCACCTTGCCATAATGCTGCACAAGTTGTGCTTTGTGATATTAAAGAGAGCTTCTTTCTAGCAACTCTTTGAGTTCTGCTCTGCTGATTTATGTTGCTGTCATATTCCATGTTGCACGAAAACTCTATTTAAGTTGCACCTTATTTAACTTCTTAAGGATAGGAATTTACTATTTTTTTTTTTTTTACTATTCGACACCCGAAATCAACTGGTCCGATTAATGCAGATTCTCATTCGATGGGGTCTATGAAAAGACGTAAAACGTTCCCTCCCGAGTATTTAAAAAGAGAGTTCATACTCATAGCTTGAACTCAAATTTTAGACTTTTAATTAAAAGAGAAAGAATTTTTGCTATATCGCACTTTACTTCTCAGAAATAAAAATTTACTTCCTTTTACGATTAAGGAACTAGTGTTTTAACCTCATGGAAAGTTCTCAATTATTGGCAACCAAATAAGTTTGCCAATTATTGCTTCTAAAAATTTCACGTTACTATTACCTAAGAAAAATATTTGATACGCAACAATAAAACGAAACATAAAATAATTAAATAATTAAAAAGCACATATATTTTACATTACCTCTGCCCAAAACATAAAAGTTAGGGGAAAATCTATCACATTAAATCAGAAATTTAATTGTGTTAATATTAAATAATACTCTGATCAAATGGTAATTTAATTAAATTTCTTATTTACATAAAATATATGAGATTTCAAATTTAAATCTTCTTGACTATAAATATTTTTGCTACGTTCGGTGGCTCGCAAAAATTGCATCAACTCGGCCTCTCTAGAGGCCTGTTCTAGCAGTGGCCCATTGACCCATTTTACACCTCTTTCACCAAATCTCCTCTCCACAGCACCACCGACCGCGAAAGCTCTCATTTCTACACCGCACCACCCGAAGCAACTGGAACTTTTGAAGAAACCTTAAATCACTGATTGGAATAGAAAACAGAAACTTCTCTTACTCGATAGATCGGAATTTTCTTCAGTCTCATGGCTCTCAATCTCCGACAAAAGCAAACAGGTAAGATTTTCTCTCTCTAGATCTCTTCTTCTTCTTCTGTAAAGCATAAACAGTGTCATTCTTAAAAATCTCTCCAATTCTCCTAAATTTTCTTTTGATTTTCATTTTCTCGGTCTTATTTATGTATATATACTGATCTTAATCTTTTTGAATACAGAATGTATAATCCGAATGCTAAACCTAAATCAACCTGTAAACGCTACTGGTACTGCTAATGAAGAGGTTTATAAGATCTTGGTTTACGATAAATTTTGCCAAAATATCTTATCTCCATTGATCCATGTCAAGGATCTACGCAAGCATGGTGTTACTCTCTACTTCCTAATCGATAAAGATCGAAAGCCTGTTAATGATGTTCCTGCTGTTTATTTTGTTCAACCTACTCAAACCAATATTCAACGAATTATTGCTGATGCGTCTCGTTCACTCTACGATAACTTCCATTTGAATTTTTCGTCTTCGATTCCGCGTCCTCTTCTTGAGGATCTTGCTTCCGGGACTCTGAATTCGGATTCTATACATAGAATTTCGAAGGTGCATGATCAGTATTTGGAGTTTGTTACTTTGGAGGATAATTTGTTTTCATTGGCTCAGAAATCTAGTTATGTTCAGTTGAATGATCCGTCTGCTGGGGATAGGGAGATTGAGGAGATAATTGAGAGGATCGTTAGTGGTTTGTTTTGTGTGCTGGCAACATCGGGTGTTGTTCCGGTTATTAGGTGTCCCCGTGGAGGGCCTGCTGAGATGGTGGCTTCGGCTTTGGATCAGAGGTTGAGAGATCATTTGTTGTCAAAGAATAATTTGTTTTCGGAAGGTGGGGGTTTTCTGAGCTCATTTCAGAGGCCAATTTTGTGTATATTTGATAGGAATTTTGAATTGGCAATTGGGATACAGCATGATTTCAGTTATCGCCCGCTTGTTCATGATGTGCTTGGATTGAAGCTAAACAGGTTGAGTGTTCAGGGGGAAAAGGGTGGTATGAAGTCGTATGAGTTGGACAGCTCTGATCCATTTTGGCTTGCGAATGGGTCTTTGGAATTTCCCGAAGTTGCAGTGGAAATTGAGACGCAATTGAATAAGTACAAGAAGGATGTTGATGAGGTAAACAGGAGGACTGGGGGAACAGATGGAGCAGAATTTGACGGCACAGACTTGATTGGAAATACGAAACATTTGATGAATGCAGTGAACTCCCTGCCTGAGTTGACTGAGCGGAAGCAGGTGATTGATAAGCATACAAACATCGCAACTGTATTATTGGGTGAGATCAAGGAGAGATCTCTTGATTCTTATGCCAAAAAGGAGAATGACATGATGATAAGAGGAGGGATTGATAGAAATGAACTTTTGGCTGTGCTTAGAGGGAAAGGGTCCAAAATTGATAAGCTGAGATTTGCAATCACTTACCTTATATCATCTGATAGTATTAACCAGTCAGAAGTTGAAGCAGTGGAAGCAGCTCTTAGGGAGTCTGAGGTTGATACTTGTGCATTCCAGTATGTGAAGAAAATGAAGTCCCTCAATGTTTCATTGGCATCAACAAATTCTGCTAGTAGAAATAATATTGTTGATTGGGCTGAAAAGCTTTATGGACAGTCAATTAGTGCTGTGACAGCAGGTGTGAAAAATTTATTATCTAATGATAGGCAGCTTGCATTAGCAAGGACTGTGGAAGCTTTGATGGAGGGGAAACCTAATCCAGAGATCGATTCCTACCTTGCGTTTGATCCTCGTGCTCCCAAGTCAGGGGCTGGCAGCAGCCATCTCAAAGGGCCATTCAAAGAAGCCATCGTATTCATGATTGGTGGTGGTAATTATGTGGAGTACGGTGGGTTGCAAGAGCTTTCGCGTCGACAGCAGCCTGTCAAGCATATTATATATGGAACAACAGAAATTCTCACTGGAGAAGAGTTTGTTGAGCAGCTCACACTGTTGGGGCAGAAGATGGGATTGGGTAGCACTGGTGCTTCTGCTTCAACTCACTAGTACAGAATTTTGTATATGCTCTTAATAGCAGGTTGTTCGATGTTTTATACATCAAAGAGAAACGCACCTTCAAGAGTTATGGTATTATTTGATTTAGGTGAACTTATACTGATGCTGGTTAGCTTAATGCCCATACGGAAGTCTTCAAACATGAATTTCGTCTATCAATTGAAGAGCTGAGGAATGCCCTCTATCTTTCATCTCTTTGAGGTATTTGTGTCAAATTTCTAATCTTCATTAATTTTAGCTTCTTGATGTTTTTTTTTTTTTTTTTTTTAGAAAAAAAATGGTATGGAAGAAAATTTTGCATTTTCCTCTGCATATGAATTCCTGATTGATATTTGATTCATTTTATGTCATTCTTGATATTTCGTTGTTTATGTTGATAAAAACAAATTACAAAAGGAAAAAGTGCCACGAAGTGTTTGTACTTTATATCTTGTTCCATATTCTCGTTTTTCCATTTTATTAGTGATTGGGAACACACATTTTTTTAACATGAGGCATAAATTGCAGGAAACAAATTTTCATCATCTTTAGCTTGTGGCATAATTCATGGCATGCCTTTAGTTCTCCAGTACCTTGAATGCTACCATTCTTGGCCTCTGTTTGGGAGCTGTGGAGTGATTGAAAGCTTGTTATTACAAATGTAAAATGCAGAACCCCTAAATAGCAGCAACTTTTTCTGGCTTAGCATGTTGTCTTTTAACCTGTATTTTTAAACTTCAGATAAAAACCTGGTAACTGAGGAATTGCTTCATACAAATTAATTTTCTAGAATTTACAGGATTTATTTACAAATCTATATTTGTCGTGCTTTTTCCAAAAACTTTATTCGAAATTCTATGGTTTTAATTCCATGGAATTAGTTTTTACTAAACTTTCATTGTTTAATTATTTGTTCAAATTAAATGTTTTTTTTTTTTTATATGGAAGGTCCGAGTGACCGGAATAATATAGTGTGCTACAAGGGGGGGCAGCCCTCCCCTTTGAATAACATTCACCATAATCTGAATAACATTCACCATAATCGATGATAACTTTTGTGGTAGAAAAGACTTAGAGGATTCGACCTCGAGATCAGGAAGATCAATCTGATCACATTGGCTTGTTCAAATTAAATGTTGCCAAGAAATTAAATTGAATTCTTATATTCTAATTCAGATTTAAATAGGAAATTAAAATAATCAATCAAAATTATATTATCATTATTTTTTAACTAATAAAATTAAAATTTTCAATAATATTTTTATCCCAATGTACTAGTTAAAAGTAGTACATATTTATATTTATAATTTTAATTTATGATGGTAAAATTTAAAAGGATGTTAAGAAAATTAAAGTATTTATTACATAAACGGTTAATAGTCAACGAAATATGCTCATCAGTTATACCAAATGGTGTTAATATTCCAGTTATTATCGGCCAATACACAAAATGTTGAGCCGCCGAAGCTAGGTATGTACTAGGATTGTAAGATTAATATTTTATTAAGATAATTTTTTTAAAATTTTTAATTTCATTCTGAAGGAGTAAGGTAATAGAGGGAATTTGATTGTTCAAATTATAATATATTAAATTATAATATATTAAATCACAACTAATAAATTAAAAATTTTTTAATTAGAATAAGACAAAATAATTTTTAATAATATTTTTAATCAATAAAATTAAATTAAATTAAAAGTTTTTTAATTAAAATACAAATAAATTATTCTTAATGATATTATTTTTAAAGTTTGCCGTGATACATCATACATTCTACATATGCTGCTGAGCTATTTCACACCAAATTATTAAAGCGACGCGGGAAGACAACTTACCAAAAAAAATCACAAAAAAGATATAGAGTTTGGCAAGAGTTTCGGCTGTAAGCTCCAAATTGAATTAGGTAATTCATGATAATAGAAATTGAATCAGGCAATTCATGATAATAGAATTTAGATACCGGCGATTTAAAAAAAAAACAACATAATGTTTTGATGATTTAGTTTGCCATTTTCATGATTTAGTTACTTATTTAATATGTTCATTATTAATATCAATAATTGAGAAACGTTAAATAAGAGAAAATTGTTACCGACTGTTGTATTTACTATTTAGTACACGGAATGGTTCGAATTTTGGTTTCGTTATTTGGGTCGATTTTTTGTTCTTAAGCCTTTCGTTTTTTTACTGAAATTGGCCAGTTTCAATCAATTTAGCTAGCTATTTTTGCCGATTTTAGTTCTAAATATTAGAATGGAGACCGACTTGAATTTCTTCTGATTCTGAAATCGGCTATCTCGAGTTGATTTCAATTTGAATTTTTTCCGACTAATTTTGATTAAATTTTTGTTTCTGTCCGATTGCAATTTGAAATCGACCCACAGGATTAATTCAGTATAATCAAACCGGATCAACCTCATCATTCCACCTCATCTCTATGTGGACAGGGATTTTACGTGACCTTAAATTCATAAACTTCTCAACTTTCTGCGTATAACAATTAGGAATTTTCTCATAAGAATTTTTATTTTTAATAAAAAAAAAGATTCCTTTCAGTTTTTCTATAAATAACAAATCCAAGGGCTTAGCTTTCACTCATTCAAACAAATTTGGAGCCCTGTAATAATAATAATTACTTGTTAATGGCCATCAAATCCCTTTCTCCAAAACTTCTCAAAAACCTCCGTTTTTTCATTAGACCTCTCAACTCCTCCACCTCTTCCTCCTCCATCTCCGCCATCTCCTCACTTAACTTGGCTCAAAAACCCGAACCCGCCCTTGCCCCTGCCTCCGCCACGGTAACCAAAGCACCATCAATTCTAGATTTAAACAATCATCAAAGCCTTTTCTCCTCTATACCCACTAAAAAGCTTTTACATGCTTCTCTTATCCTTCAAATGGCGGCTTTAGAGCCTATAGTTGATTTGGGCATGTGGGTTCTGAATTCGAGGTTGATGGAGATGGAAATCGTACGTAATGTTATATTGGGAGTTGTACGACGCAGTTTTTATGAACATTTCTGTGGTGGTGAAAATAGTTTCGAGGCTGTAAAGTGTGTAAGGAGATTGAATGAGTTTGGATTAAGAGCTATGATGGATTTTGCTGTGGAGTTTACTGTTGATAATGATGCTTGTGATCGGAATTTTAATGGGTTTCTTCAAGCTATTGAAGCAGCTAAATCTCTTCCTTCATCTTCTGTAAGTTATTTCTTCTTCTTCATCATTTTTCTTTGCCTATCTTTCCTTTGAGTTACACGTTTGTTTTGACGGTTTAAGATTTTCCCGGAAAATAAAATTGCCATGCAAACTCATAAATTAAAAGTGTAAAACGAAAAATGCTCAATCTAACGCTAAATTGATCCAAAATTAAGTATTCCATTCCATTTTTTGAATGAAATAACTATTTACCTGGTATCAATAACTTGTTTAAACTAAGAAAAAATCAGATTTATGAACTTTTCTTACGATGTTTTCCAGCACGTGCAAGTTGCCAAATTGATTTTCAATAAGAAAATTTAAGTTACTGATTAGAAAATATTTCAATTTGATTTTCAAGTTGAAAGTTAGTATTAGAGTTGATTCAAAACTTGGATTTTAAGTAAATTATACATTTCAATGTACAAATCTTTGGTTATGGTAAGCCAAAAAGATTAGGCGTTAAGTAAGCTAAGCCAATACGTGTTCACTAATCAGAATACTGCGAAAAAGAAGAAAAAGTTGTGGATCGCACAAGTACACGTAAGCCATTGCGTGTAGGAATCTTGAATGGAATCTGTTGAAAGATTACATTGAGTAGGAGCTTACGTGGAACGTGCGTTGTGTTCGGTCCAATCTTCTATAGCATAACAGCTGGACAGTGGTGAACTAATTCTTAGTTGGCAATCCCATCCATCCAAAAACCAAAAAGACCAATTCAATAAACATCAGTTAAGATTTTCTCATTTAGAAATTCTAGATAGATTCCTTTCTTAGATTCCTTTCCCCTTATTATTAATATTAGATTAGATTTCTTGTGTATTCTTTTAAATCGAATTTCATCATAAAAAATAATTAATTTTTCTTATTCGAACTAGTAAAAAATTATTTATACTAAACGAAAAAATTTTATGAATATTAATAAATTTTATGAACTAGTAAAATATAAAATTGTATAATTTAATTTTTAACTAAACAAAAAACAGAGTAATTTGTTATTAAAAAATAAAACCACGATCTTTGTAGTCTATCCATTATTTTATTTCTCATTCCCACTTTTATATATACAGATAATGGATAATTAAATTTACGATTTTATTTTATTTTAATTTAATTTGTTTTCCTAAAATTAAATCTTAACTTACAATCCATAGGACAAAATAGATAGGTAGTTGAGCACATGAATTTTGTCAATATAAATATTAGTATGGACAAAATTTCTATTAAAGACTTTATACTAATTATATATATTATCTAAAACAACAAAAAAAAATTAAAAATAGAAAAAGATAAAGATTGTGACCACACAATTTGTATAGCTGAATAACGTATTCTTGAGAGATAGAAAAAGACATAATGTTTAAAGACAAAAGAAAATTCTAGTAAATAACAAAGGCAAATGCGTCTTTTTCTAAAGCACGTTCCAAACCCTCTCCAAATCTATGGAAATCTGGAAATGTCTTGTAATTCCTACTTTGTAATATAAGTTTTGTTAACATTAATTGTTTTAGTAGCAGTTAATTATTAATTTTTTTAGTTGGTAGCTGTTTATATAGCGAGTTAAATTAGAAATATTCCGTAAAAATATCTGATCAATTAGTTGTTTACCTGAAAATGACAAAAAAGACACTAAAAGTTCAACTTAGACTGTTTAATGCTTCCGCAAAAAAGCTCACTCGACCTCTAAAAACTATTATAAAAGCTATGTTATTGAACTGTACAATTAACAGAATTTTAACTTGGTCAAAAGTTAAAATTTAGCTTAAAAGTTATTGCCAAACTGGCGATAGACTAGTCTAATTAAATAAATTCATTTATTAAATATTAAATAAATTTTGATCACCGTTGAAATTGAACCTAGTATATAAAATTTAATGTTGTTTAATTGTATATCTGTATATGAGTCAAACTACTCCTTGATTATTTGCGCAAACAAAAGTTTATTCAAATTCATTCAATAAATCCAATAAAGTGAATTGAAGTCTACTTACGAGACAGAAGCTCTGTTGAACTCAAATTCAAGATAGCTCGACTCGTTTACATCTCTGTATGTAAAAGATAGAGTTTTAAATTCCGATACCCTCTCCCTTTCACAATCTCTTGTAGAATATTTTCAATGTTTTAATTTATTATAGTTGTTGTATTTGTAATGAAATGAAACTAACTTTTGATTGGTATCATTGTCAGGTGAGTTCTGTGGTTGTAAAGATAACAGCAATTTGCCCTCTGAACCTACTTGAGAGGATTAGTGATCAATTGAGGTGGCAACAGAAAGACCCATCTTTAAATCTTCCATGGAAAGATGACACTTTTCCAATTTTCTCTAATTCAAGCCCTTTATATCACACACTAAAAAAACCAGAACCATTAACCATTGAAGAAGAAGAAGGTCTTCTCTTAGCCCAACAAAGACTACTCAAACTGTGCGAAAAATGTGTTGAAGCCAATTTACCATTAGTGATTGATGCAGAGCACACAGCAGTTCAACCTGCAATTGACTACTTGACGTATTTATCAGCAATTAAGTATAATAAAGATGACAATCCAATTGTCTATGGAACGATTCAAGCTTATTTGAAAGATGCAAAAGAGAGATTGTTATTAGCAACAAAAGCAGCTGATAAAACGGGAGTTCCTATGGGATTCAAGTTAGTAAGAGGTGCTTATATGTCAAGTGAAAGAAAATTAGCATCTTCTTTAGGATATGAATCTCCAATTCATAATTCCATTCAAGAAACTCATGATTGCTTCAATGATTGTGCTTCTTTCTTGCTTGAAACGATCTCTAATGGCTCGCATGGAGTCATTTTGGCAACACATAATGTTGAATCAGGTAGAATATTATTATGAGTCTGTTTAACATTGAAGTTAAAAATACTTTTCAGAAAAATTTCCTTAAGAGGTCTAATGAGGGTCTGTTTCTATGTGCATTGTAAAGGGAAATTGGCTGCAAAAAGAGCAATAGAGTTGGGAATTGGGACTGGAAATTATCAGAAGCTTGAGTTTGCACAGCTATATGGAATGGCAGAAGTGCTTTCTTTGAGTCTAAAAAATGCAGGTTTTCAAGTAAGCAAGTATATGCCTTATGGACCTATAGATACAGTTATACCATATCTTCTAAGGAGAGCTGAAGAAAACAGGGGACTCTTATCTGCTTCAAGCCTTGACAGAGACCTCTTTAGGCAAGTAATTCAATAAAAAATTCTCAGTATCTATCATATAATACATAAATAAATTCAGGGATTTAAATCCTGCAATCTCTCTTTTTTAAAAAAATTCTTTTCTCGTATTAAAATAATTTTTAAAAGAAAAGGGATTAAAAAGTAAAATTGATGTTAATCATATAATTTTTGCTGGCTTGCAGGAAGGAATTGACCAGAAGACTAAAAGCTGCAATCTTTTAGATTGAAGTTTGTGGCTATGAGTAAAATCAAGCTCTGAAATTGGCTAATGTTGGTGAATAATAAATTGTATGTACTGTATTCTCATTAGGGCTTCCTTAATCTATGTTACCAGATGTTTATGTAAATGATAGTCTTCTTTTTTATTCTCACTCTTTTTCTTGCTGTTTACTTCTTTTTTTTTTTTTTTTTTGTAAAAAAAAAAAAAAAAAAAAAAGACACAACAGCTGATGTTAGGATGATGTGGAATTTAGATTCATTAATTTTTGTTTTTATTCACATAGAATAGATTTTTCTTCTAACTTATTAAATTTATAAAAATTTATTATTTGAAAGGAATCAAATTCGTATTCCTTACAATTTGTTGCACCGTAGAATATAACTTTCATTTTTACTCATTAAATTACCGACGACTTCTATGGTCGAGATATTTCGAGATTCGAGACTTCGTTAATAAGAAAATTAATTGGATTACACTTGATTAAAAAATTCATTAATAATTTATTAAATTATATTATCTTCAAAATAAAAAAAAAAGTAGCATACAACAAGAAGCAAAGGTCCAAAATGTTTTCCATGTGTATACATGTTTCAAGTTTCAAGAAATTTCTCTGTATTATTATAAATTTATATAGTCCATCCAATATTGGAGATATATAAATATACACTAATTATTAATTTATTTAATTTAATGGTGCTGTGTTGATGAATGGGACTTGACTCACCATATCTTGTTGTTATATACAAACATTTAAGAGAAGAGCCCATAACTCCATGCAGTACTACCAACTGATATATTCAGATCCTGCAAAGCAAAGAGAGAGAGAGAGCATCTTCTGCTTTTATTAGGACAAGGTGCCCTTAACATTTCTAGCTGTAAGGTTATGGACTTAAGCAAATATATGCTTCATGTCCATTTACAAAATATTTTAATTTAATTTTAGTTGATTTCAGATCCGGACTGGTCATCGAGATTATCTAGAATTAGAGGGTTGAACGGAATTGAATACAAATTTAATTTAACATATATTAAATATTATCTGAAATAATTTAAAATTAATACATTTTATTAAGAATCATATCTATGAATTGAAATTACTTAAATTTATGAAATCAAAATAATTAAATCTCAATATAATAATGATTTCACTAAACAATTGAAAATAATTAAAATAAATAGTCAAAAGTTTAAATAATAATGATTGTCATTTTTATGGTAATAATATTAGGGTGAGTTTCAAAGTCACATGATAAATTTAATATTTTTTTTTTTTGACCTTATGAAAAACTTGAGAATATGAAAATTATGTTTATAAGTAAAAGAAAAATATTTAATTTGAGAAAAAATAATATTTTGAAGCAATCAATTCACTTAATGAATAAATCAATAGCCAAATTTGACCATTTCTGGTTAAATGATAAACCCAAACTGAAAATCACCCAATTGAACCGATTGGTTCCGGTCTAGATTTAAAAACCATGGTCTTGCTAGATTTGAGCATTACAATTCTCAATTTAAATGTTTTCATATAATGTTAAGATATATTTTATATTATATAAAATACATAAATAACCATTTTGTAAAAAGTAAAAAATTTACCATACCACCTCAGTTAAATGGGGAAGAAAGAAAAATCCAAGTCAAAACTAAAATTTCCATAAGAATGGAGGCAAAATTGAGTAACTCTTCAAATCCAACTTAAATAAGAGAAATGGAATTCAATAGAGCCTTTAACCAATTTTCCAGTAGAGGTGTAGCAAATTGAATCAACTTAACTTAGATTACAAATCTCAACTTATTAGAATCACAAATTTTCAGAAACAGGGACAATAAGAATAAGAATACCAGAAATTTAGAATCTTAACCAAAATTGTCTATTCAAAAAAAGAATCCAAAAAACTTAGTATATCACCAGATAGTGGGTGTCAAAGTTACACTTGGTGGAATCCCCAGTAAGTTTGGAGCTTAGAAATTCCTGTTTCCAATGGCAGCTGACTAGAAAGGCACAGCAAGGAAAATGACTGGCAATTACAGAATTACCCATCCATTTATCATCATTTCGATGGATAAAACAAAATATGAAGTTTCCACTCCATCTATCACTTGCTTGAATTGACCTCCATCATTTGCCTAGTTGCCAGCCACCTTTCTTAATCTTATATGCCATTGTCACGAATACGTGCACTAAAGAAACTAATTATAGAAAACAAATTTTACAGACATGGATCTATCAGTTGAAGCTATCCTTTAGTGGCAACCCACGACTCCAAATGCAGTAAAAGTGCTAATTTGATTTCCTATTTTCTAAAATATAATACTGATAGATGCACTAAGGGGCTTAGTCTAGTGGTATTGTATCACTCGACTTGGCAAAAAAATTTTAGCTCATAAAGGGGGGACACGAGGAAAATCACAAAAATGTTGTTCAAGAGTCACAGTTAAAGCACTAAGAAAGACAACAAACATGGTCAGCTCAGAGTTTGGTAACCAAGAGGTCCTTGCAGACCTTCTTGTCCTGTGACATTCTTTCCCATTAAAGATGGTATCCACGGGAACAGTTTCCCCAGCTCCTTGCTTATTGCACTAGGCCTTAGCTGTCTATCATTGATCCCAAACTTTGCTCTTTCAACAGCTTCCATTATATCTTCCCTTGTCACGGTCTCACCATCTGCAAAACCCAAAAATATTTTCTACATATTTGCTGCTCAAGATATGAAAAAACAAAAGAAGCGTGGGAAGTTACTCAACAAAGATGAAGATATGAAAAGAACTTGGTAAAATAGATGGCACATAAAATGATCAGTGATGGTTTTTAAATTAACATTGTTGATGATTAAAAAAGAACGGTAGTTTGGATATAAAACACAATTAAACCTCACCTCTTCGAGCAGCAAGTAAAGCAGCTTCGTTGACAATGTTCGCTAGATCAGCACCTACAAAACCTGGGGTCAGTGAAGCCACTAGATCACAGATGAGATCTGTGTCTTCTTCTATAGGAACTCCTCTCAAATGTACAGACAAGATCTTTTTCCTTCCTTCTTCGTTAGGTTCTCCTACAAGTACCTTTCTTGAGAAACGACCAGGCCTGCAAAGGGCTGGATCCAATGCTTCTGGTCTGTTAGTTGCTGCAACAACAACCACTTTCATGTCCGATTCAAATCCATCCATTTCTGTCAGCAACTACAAAAGACAGAAAACACATTTGAAAACCCAGATGAGAGCAAGAAATTTATTGTCATTCAAAGACAGGAAGTTTCCAAAGTTAAGAGAACTTAGAATGGCAGTACATAGCAAACAAATTTACAAGAACAGCTGATCAAAAGGTTTTTTCAAGGATAAATTAGGCAAAGTTAAACATTTCACATCACAAAGAAAAGCTCCCTTTATGAATTTTAAAATATAATTCTAATAACTTTGGCAGTAATTCATTGCAGGATAACTATATAATACTCTGCATAATGAAATTTACATACAAATTATGTAAAAGACCAACTAAATCTGGCAACCAGTCAAAATATAGTAGAAGTTATATTTAAATCTTGGAATCTGTCAAAGTAATGTAACTTGGATATTTCAGAAATGCAAGCAAAGTTGAATTCTTCAATTGCCTGGTTTAGAGTTTGGTCTCGCTCATCATTGAAACTTCTACCACGTTTTCCGCCAACAGCATCTAGTTCGTCAATGAATATGATTGATGGAGCACATTTCCTTGCTGCATTAAAAAGATCTCTAATGCGAGCTGCTCCTCTTCCAACAAACAACTCCACAAATTCACTGGCTGAAACACTGAAGAAGGGCACTCCTGCTTCTCCAGCCACTGCACGGGCCAGCAATGTTTTCCCTGTTCCAGGGGGACCGACAAGCAACACACCTCTAGGTAACTTTGCTCCTAGCTTTTGATAGTTTGTAGCTCCTTGTAGACATGAAACTATCTACAGAAATGAGCCGAGTCAATAAATAGTGAGGAAAGAAAATTACAAGAAAGGCCAGTTGCAACTGAAATGTTGAGAATAAATAAAATAAACAGAAATCTTAAAAGATGTCAAATAAAATTTTATACTGGTCTTGCAGACATATAGAAATGCAGATGCATAGAAATACCAATAAAAAAAAGATGCAAATGCAAATTTTATACTGGCCACGAAGCTCTCTGAATATACCAATAAAAAAAGATGAGAAGTCGAAAAAGACTTGTATAGAAATGCAAATGCATAGCTTGGTAAAAGGGTTCAAGTGAATTCAAATGAACTTTTGCGACATGCAGACATATAGTAATGACCCATCATAAGGTTTAGCAATTCCAAAAGTTCTTGCAGAGCAAGTAAATCCAAATTAAGAAATAATAAATGGAAGAGACAAATAGAGTTAGATAGAGACCCTGTTCCCCATTGCTGAAACTTATCAGCCATTTAGAAGGATGAAAATGAAAATATAGAAAGCCACAAACCAGTTATGGTCCCATACCCATCAAGGTGGGGTCCTAGGATGAAGAATCTTGATATAATGCTACTTTTCACATTTAAGCATAAAGCTGGCTGCTTTCAATACTTGAGCATCCTTATGGTAGCAAGGCCAAGAATTTTGTCATAACAGCAACCAATGGACCTTCATGGATGCAAATGAATATGCTCAAGTAGATTAGAATAGTTCTGATAAATTTTCAAGGTAAAAAGATTCCCTTAGGTCAGCATCTAGGAGATGTCCACAACAATTAGAAGAAGAAGAATGATAAGGACCATACACCCAGTTCCTCAATCCTTAGCTCTTTCCCATTTTTAAGAATTCTTACATCCCCAAAGACCCAGAAAAAATCATTAACACCCCTGAAATATACAAATAACTAATGAAGTGTTCATTAGAAGAGAATATTTCACTTTGGTTACAGATGATTCTCAGAATAATTAGTTCCATACTCCTTATCACATTCTTACGCCTCACTACTAATAGAGTACAAGCATAATTGTCAAATATTTAATGTATTCCGTCACCATACATCAAATAAATTTTCGACATATACAACCCATCTTAACGTTTGCTCCCAATCCCATTTCAATAGCTGAGACACCTCAAAACTCTATGTTAAGAAATCCATATAAGATAATGTTTTCTTATTGATATATTTCTAGGGAAAGTTAAGGAAGGTAACTTTACCCTTAGTAGTTGGAATTATGCTCAAAACTAGCCAAGCATCCTGCACACAACTTGTTTTAGAAGAAATGTATAGAATAGTTTTAAGGCTTCATACTTTGTTCATAGCCTTATCATGTTTTTAGATGCCAGTTGACATTTTTAACCATTACATTAAGAGGTTGTATCAATATCTTGACTTTCCTATTCATTATGCATAGTTTTAGATGGTCTACATGACTACAATAAACTAGACTATGGTATATCGGCCTGAATTTTTCTAAGAACTTCATAAAGTAACTCCCAGAAATTAAGAAAGCCTTTATATGCAAAACAGGGGAAAAGAGAGAACTGAGACTAAAATCAGAATGAAAAGAAAATGGTCATCCCAATTCAGCTACCATCTCATCCCAAACACTCTCCCAATCCTACCACCAAATGGAGAAAGAAAGGAACACACACACACAAACACACAAAAGAAAAGGAAAAAGAAAAAAAAGAAACAAACTGATGGATTAAATGGTAATTTATCCTCAAACTTTACGAAGTTTTTGACTTGGACAGAGTTAGGATGATACAAATAGAATCAGGAAACTAATGAGAATAACAAGTGAGAATGTCCTTAAGCATAGGAAATACAAGGAAATATAAGAACGGCAAAGAGAGGTCATTCTCTTAAGGGGAAGCAGTGAAACCATTAGTCGTGGTTAAGAGTATTAAACTTTGATCATTTTCGAATATTTGGGCAGAACCATTCTCAAATCCCGGATTTTCGAATTGAGAGAGATATTGAGAGAGATCAAGAATTCTCAATGGCAAATTCATTACTTCAACACAATGTGATGCTTCTTCTAACTTTTGATAGTTAAATTCAATTAACATATGCCAATGCCATTTCAATATTAAAATCCTAATTCAAACAAAATGCCCAAGGGCCATATTATATTAACTAGCTTTCCCTTTTGAATACTGGATTTTGAAATATAAAATGATGGAATCAATTGATGGACTTACTCAGAAGTTCACATGCTCTAATTGTTGATGGTGAAATAATGTGATGATAATTTCTCTTGTCAAAATTTCACACTATTTACCATATCTAGGGATAATCCTACAATATCTGATGTGGAAAATAATTCCTTTTAAAGTTTTCTTTCTTTCAGAGGGCAATATGAATGTTCTATCATGTTCAATAATTCAGCAATTCAACAATCTGATTGGAAATTTTCAAGTTAAGAATGTAAAGCCATCCTAAACGTGCTAGTGGCAGGAAGCCACAGTGTAATAAACATAGTAGTTAATTATGTTTCTACAATCAAAAGATGTCAAGATATTTTATTTCGGACTTGTAAGACAACTAAACTAGTAATGTTAAAGAATAAAAGCATTCTTCACTAGCCCTTTGGATTTTTAGTTTCTAATGCATTAAATATGTTATTTAGTTTCAAAAGGAAAGAATTTTCAGAGGAATCAAAGATGCACTTTCCAGCTTTAGCCAATGGTTACATCCATGGAGAAAGGTATAGTCTCTAACATACATATCAGTCCAAAAAATAAATATTAAATGCTGATGCCTGGAAAGTTTTGTACTGATATGCTGCCAAAAGAAAAATGAAATTGTCAAAACCCATCACCCCACTCCCCCCCCTCCCCCACCCCCACCAAATGCAACATCAAGTCGGTAATTGAGCAACAACATGTCAACAACATAATATATTTATAATATTATTTGAAGACAAGATCTGCTTACCTCCATAAGTTCTATCTTAGCAGCATCAACACCCTCCACATCATCAAAAGTGACCATCTGATTATTAGGTCGCCGCTTCCTTGCAGGGCTGTTAGCGGCAGAAAGCTGACGATAGAGGAGCCACATCAAAGGAGTCAAAGGAATCCAGAGAGAAATTATAGTTATCAATGCACTCCTCATCGACATTAAAACTGATTGAGGGGCTGAGCTGTACATTGTTCCCTTTTCTCTCATCAAACTAAGAAGAAATTTCTCATCATGGTCTATTTTCCTTGTACAAAACTGCCACTCAGGACTTGAAGCTCGTCTTGAGAACTTCTTCAGTATATCTACTTTATACTTTTGGCCAGTAGGACTTGCAATACCTCCTCTTCCAACTGCATCAGCTGCATTCTCATCGGGAACATCTATTACTGGAAGTTTATCTTCTGGATCTTGAGTGTTTTCAGTGTCCTGAGATTTTGCGTTGTAATATATACGGCGAGATCCCTCTTCAAGTAAAACTTTTGCAACAGAATCATTTTGAAGGCTCTTTATCAAGTCTGAATATGGAACAATCTTTGGAGATGGCAACGCAGTTAACCTCAAAAACAAATAAAACATCCCCAGTGCAATAGAAATTGAAGAATAAAGTGTCAATCTCTTTATATTCTTTCTCAAAAACATCCCAAAATCATTTAACATTGACCTAACTGAAACCCTCTTCAATCTTATCATCAACAACCGCAATCTTGGACGCAATCTCAATGAAAACCTCTTTCTCAAACCAGCAATAATTCTTTTTCTCAAATGGGTTTGTTCATTTCCCCTATTTCCATTCCTCAATGGTCCAATATCATTATGACAAGATAACCCAAATTGAGACTTACAGGAAACACAAAAACCAAATAAAGGAACTTCATTTTTCTCATTAGAAAGTGACCTAAACTTATTCCTAGAAAGTACCAGGGAATTGCTAATAGTATACATTCCCACTGAAGGGATAAAAACTGAATTATAACAAACACTTGTGTATCTTCTCAGAGGCTTATTGTTTCCGCTACTAACTCCTAAGTTCTTTTTATTCAATAACCCATTATTACAAACAACAGAAATAGTAGCCATATCTCTGCAGGACAAGAACGATAGTAACAGTAACTCTCTACCAAAAAAATCTCAGAATTCCCATTAATACAATGAGTCTATCACTTGAATTCTGCAAGGAATCATATAAAGCTTTGACAAATACCAAACGCTCACAAGAGGTTCTTTACCTGGTTTTATCAGATTGTAGAAATGGAGGTGAATCTTTAGAAGCTTTGACAACCCAGTACTACTAGGCGGGGAAGATAAGAAAAATCTTGGGTTTACAAGAAAATCTGACGGCTCGTATTAGATATCCACGTTTTAAGCTGTAGATTGTTCTCTTTAGATTCAGACGAGCGCGGGGTAATTGGAGTAATCTAAGGCCCGTAGTTTTAAGTTGTCTTTTTGAACTGCTAAAAAATCAAAAAGAGACCGAAACGACAATTTGTACAGATAGTCGTTTTGGTTCTTTCCCCGCGTTCTTTACTGTTATCATTTTTCATTGTCGATCATCTTTTTCTCATTTTTTCTGAAACGCACGCGTCAAGCTCCAATTGGTTCGGGAAAACTACCAGTCTTAGATAAATGGTTTGATATAGATATTACATAAATAATTAACTTCCCTCTGTCTTAATTGCATATATTTTCGAAGAAAAAAAAAATAAAGAAGAATTTTACAGGTATTTCTGACAGTAGTATTACATAGAATTTCGTGTTTAGATCATCAGAAGAAGTTTCTATAGCTTCCCAAATTCGAAATCCCCAAAACCCAGGTTTGTTTTCTATATCTTTCTTTTTACTTTTATCCACAATCACTCACTAGGTTTTTGGATTTCTTCTACCCAGCAGTGAATCTATTATAGGGTTATCCATTGGATATCTACGTAAAAAGTTTCTGAATTGGGTTTCTGCTCATTCTTTTTTCATGTTTCATTGCTAGTTCATTGCATTCTTTGTTCTGATTCTAGAAATATTTTTTTGTTGACTTTTGTAGTCTTGGAATTTGGGAGTTTTATATGATTTTGTTATTTCAGGAATTGTGTTAGTTATCTGTTTAGGCTTGTAAGGAAGTCCCATTAATTGTTTTTTGTTGAATTATATTTATTTTGATTTCTTTTAGCCATTTGTGCGAAACATTTTCTGTTTTCACATTTGCTTCTTAGACTCGATTTACCTCCTTGACCATACTCCAGAGTTAGATCAAGGAATGCAGGTCATTGTATAGATGTGTGTAGCTATTATTTGCTGTAATACCTCTGTCTTTGGTTATTAGGCTTTCTTTTTCCTTTTATGTTATTGTTGTTTTTAAACAGCTATACTGGAATGATATAAATTGAATAACTACTCAAGTTGTTTGTGTCTAACAGGGTACTTGCATTCGTCTGTTTCACATTGTTGAAGGAAAGAATACTCATTAGTATAGTTGTTAACATCTGCTGTAGTCTCACTGTGTTTTAACCACAATGACTAATGGTTCACCTAATTTGATATTTTAATGGATTTGCAATGGCATAATAAGAGAGGTACTTGACATCGGGTTTCAATATCCATTTCAATGTGTTAAATTTAGAATTATGAATAAAGCTGTTTTTTAATCCTTCCAGCTCTTTTATATCACAATGCCAAGGAAACCAGACTTGAATACTTTGCCTTGTGGCATACCAGAGTTTATTTGACTAGGTGAAATGGAAAAGAAAAGAACAGACGACTATGAACAGGGGCCACTTCCTTCAACAAAACCATTAGATAGATTTGGTTTTGTAAAGCAAGAGCTTAATAATCCTCCAGACAGCTTAACCAAGGGCAGGTCAGCCTATGAGTTTGGGAGGTAAAGATTTTCTTTTTGATTTTCTTTTCCCAGTAAATCATTTGAATTTTTTCTGTTGGAATTTCATTGAGGTTTCATGTATGGATCTTTTCCTTATGCTAGTAGACATTAACGTTGATCTTTTATTATGGACCATACAAATTTGTTAAGGGAGGAAAGAAGGGTAAGAAAATGGAGGAAGATGATTGGGGTTGGAGGAAGTGACTGGAAGCACTATGTTAGGAGAAAACCTCATGTGGTCAAGAGGCGTATAAGAAAGGGAATTCCAGATTGTTTAAGGGGTCTTGTTTGGCAGTTGATCTCTGGAAGTCGAGACCTTCTGCTGATGAATCCTGGGGTCTATGAGGTACTTTTGTACTGATTTGCTCTAGTTTGCAATGGGCCTTGCTTGAATTGTCTCGATGTCTATTTTATTGCAACACATGGGGGTGATGGGCACATGATGCATGGTATTCCTTGTTAGTATTTTTAATTTAAACTGATATCTAAATAGTTAGCTGAGAATGAAGTCACATGACAAATACTGGCTGTTTCTGAATGAGGCGTGACAGCTTTGCCAAAATGAAAGTCCGTTGCTACTCACAGAGTCTGAACTAGTGCTTCACTTGTGTGGGGCAGATATTAATAGTACGAGTGTATGGTTGGATAATGTGCTGAATTTCTGAACTTTGCAAGTGCCACAAAGGCCATGAACTTGTCTATATTAGGTTTTATTTTATTTTATTTTTGTAGAAATATATTTAATTAAATTCTTGGTAGCTGACAATTTGAGTATCTGTGAAGAAAAGAACTTATTGCAATAACTGGTTGAGTCTGATTACATGACTTTGTTATTAAGCATAAGACTTTTTTATATGGAGGTACCAGTCAACTCTTTTGGCTTGTAGAACTTCTGGAAGGACCTACATGTGAGAATATTTTATGAGCTTTGGAATGCTTAGAAATGCTTCCTGCCTTACCCATACACTGTCCAGGAAAGAACAAACAGAATTAAGATGTGTTTCTGCTTCTGTCAAGCTTTGGATATAAGTTACAATTCATTTTTCTTTTTAGCATTGTAGGTTTCTTTATCTTTGGATATGCAAATGTGTAATGTTTAAGGTTTATTTAAGTAACTATTTCAAATTCTGATTCTTGAGTTCATAAAGACTGAACTGAAGACTGCAATTGTGATGATAGATGGTTGTCACTATATCATTTGCTTTCGAACATTGGTTGAATGGATATTTTTTTTCTTGATTTATGATGATTCGTTAAACATTTTTTCTTTTGGTTTAATTTTCACTTGTACTCCTTTCCCTTGTGGTTTAGGTGCTACACACACAAGCATTAGTTTTGTTTATTGTGCTGATAAAACTCTATGTTTATTGCAGCAATTAGTTATATATGAGACATCAGCGTCAGAGCTGGATATAATTCGAGATATTTCTCGCACCTTCCCTTCACATGTATTCTTCCAGCAGAGACATGGACCTGGTCAAAGGTCCCTCTACAATGTTTTGAAGGCATACTCTGTCTTTGATAGAGATGTTGGATACGTTCAGGTATGCCTCTTACCTTTCCTGCTCCAATATTTGCTTGAAATACTGAATAAAGAATGACATTGGAATTATTAAAAATACAGGGAATGGGATTTTTAGCAGGTCTATTGCTTCTTTACATGAGTGAAGAAGATGCATTTTGGTTGTTGGTTGCATTACTGAAAGGAGCTGTCCATGCTCCCATGGAAGGATTATATCAGGTAATTCATCTTTTACTAGAGCTCCTTCTCATCATCAATTGGATTGTGAGCTTGTAATCAGCTAGTTTGTTAGCTACATGACACTAATGTTCTGCAAATCATATATGTTTGTAACTGTCAAGCGATCTTGAATCCAAGGTTTGTAGAAGAATTTGGATGAGCAAAATTCCATGTTTTAAATAATCAATTTACTGAGGCAAACATCAAATTATGGTTGTATTAATCTGCTGTAGCATATGCATCTTATCTCTAAGAATATTATCTAGTGGTGTGTCAAAAACTCATGATACTTTCCCCTGCAATTGGATCTTGAGTTGGCTGGGTACAACTTGTTAACAAAAGAAGAGTCTTATAGATCATAATTGATAGTCAGATTTGTCGGAAGTCTTCTAATCCAATTGGTATCCAACTTTTGTGTTATGTGGCTCTGCAATTTCGTTTTACTCCTAAACCACCTATCTGATTCCTGCTTTTGCCATTTTATGACTCTCGCCAATTGTTGTTCTAGTTTCAGATGGTGTCTCTTATCGTCATTACATTCTAGGATCATGAAGATGATGTATTTGGACAATCATATATTTTCCAGAAATTTTCAACCTTTGAGCTTTTAAAATATTGTTATGTCATGTCATGAGTATTTAACCTTCCCCTACGTGTGTATCTCGAGTTTCATGCAACTGATGATGCTAATGATGGTGGATTCAACTGAAAGCTTGATGGATTTTGGTGTGCTATTCAGCATCAACTTATTGAACTTTCCTTCTCTTAAGTTCTATTTCAAGTCCCAATGTCCCAAAATGCAATAGATTATCAATTTCTGTTTAATATTGGATTAGTTAGATCACTCTGTTGTACTGGATAATCAGTCTCATTTGTAGGTGCTCCTTTTAAATGGATAGAATGTTCTGAGTGTGCTTTTCTTTTGCATTTTTGTTGGACTATCTAAGATTAACAATTCACAAATAAAGGGCCATCATGTGGAAATAGTTTTAACTTTCACAAAATATTGATGGGGGTCTTGCGGATGCTTTTGAGCTCATCTTGACAATTTGAAATTTTGATTATGGAGAAAGTTTTACTGTTCAAAATAGAATTTTGTTTTCTCTTTTGTGGGTCCTTTCAAATTTGTTTTTCATCTTTGTTCCCTTCGCATGAAGTTCACCCCTTTCAAATGCTAGGTAGTTGCTTCGCATTTTGTGTCTGCCTAAAACATACACCTGGTCCCTTCCCTTTAACCATTTGAGCTAGAACCTGGGAGCATGCAGCCTCATCTACTATTCTTGGGCAATCTAAAGCAGATTTTTTAGTTCTGAGAGTGTATTTTATTTAATTTTTTATAGGTGGGGCTGCCTCTTGTACAACAATACCTTTTCCAGTTTGACCACTTGGTGAAGGAGCATATGCCAAAGCTGGGAGAACATTTCACCCGAGAAATGATAAATCCTAGCATGTATGCAAGTCAGTGGTTTATAACTGTTTTCTCTTACTCTTTCCCATTCCATTTGGCTCTTCGAATTTGGGATGTCTTTCTCTATGAGGTTAGTCTTAGTAATCGTTTTATCTTTTTTTTTTTTTTTTCACTTACCTTCATTAATTGGTTTGTTTTCCTTTCCAGGGTGTCAAAATCGTTTTTAAAGTGGGTTTGGCTCTATTAAAATATTGCCATGATGACTTGGTGCGTATTTAGTGTCCTACTTTCCTGCACCTGATCAAATTTTATAAACCGTATATTTTCTGCTCATTAACATTGTTCATCTTTTTATCAGGTAAAATTACCCTTTGAGAAATTAATACATGCTTTGCGTAACTTCCCTGAGGATGCCATGGATCCAGATACACTATTACCAATGGCTTACTCATTCAAGGTCTCTCTCTCTCTCTCTCTCTCTCTCTCTCTCTCACACACGCGCGCGCGCGCATACTTGTGTTTGTTACATTATGTGCAATGCTGTCCTTATCTACCATCATATGTTTTACTGTAGAAAGTAGAAACACACATGCTGCTTGTATGATGTGACCTTTTGTATAGAACTAATAATTAATATTTGTGATGGCTGGGTACAAATTTTAATGATTCAGTTAGGCATATTGAACAGCAAAGGTGTTACTACTACGGAATTTCTGCTAAGGTCCTATATCTCTAATTGCTGTCATGTGATAACCGTATTCTGCACTTAATCTACCCTAATCTTAGTACCAATGGGTGTTTTTTTTTTTTACTTTGTCCTTTCTGGATCTCTCATATTGCACTTCATGTTTCGGCGGCTTGTGCTAAAGTAATCTTAGTGCTGCTTATGCTGCAAGAATTTCTCCTCTTGCTTCATTTGCAAAAGCAAAAGTCAAAAAAAAAGCGTTACTAATACGAGCTGATACTTAATCCAATAACACATATTTGAAAGCCTAACTAAAAGAGCTTAAGAAGACTAAATATCAACGTTTATAGATTGCTATTTGGTTTGAACCAGTGCTACAGTTACAGGCTAAGATCATTTCATAATCTGAAACTTCCACTGCTTAAGAAGCAAACAAGAACATAAAACGGTACAGAAACTCCAGCTGTTATCATGTGCACCTTTTTTGGGCTCCGCTGAAATTTAGAATAAACCCTAGAGCTTTGCATCCAGTACAACTGTTTTGGAATAAGAATCATCCATTCATACTGGACATCCCAATAATTGTACAACTAGTGGTGTCAATCAATAACCTCCACCTCAGATTTTCAAATGGTGAGTGGTGGCAATTGGTAGCTATTATCTTCAATACATATAGGTTTAAAGTAGATGTGATATCTTGAAAGGGTTGCGGTAATCGCACAAATAATTACTTTAAGCCCAATGTTTTGAGTACTATTTTTTATCCATCTCTCACATATGTGATCCTTGTACCCTTGCGCTACTAAGCTTTCAACTTAATTGTTTCTCTACCTTCGAATTGCATCATTGATGCAAATGTGTTTACGTGAATGGGTTAATGAGTCAGGTGTCCAAGCGATTGGAAGAACTGAAGCAGGAGTATGACAAACAGACCGGAAAGCCAGTTCAACCTCCAAAACATAGTGGGAACCAGAAAGAGTCACAATGAAGGTTTTTCTCTTCTTTGGAGAAGTTCCTTTAGTTAATTAATACATTCTGATTCTTCTATTACTTTTTTCAATGCAGTCACCTGAAATGAAGATGTGGATATCAAATATTCCTTCCAGCATTGGTGACTGTTCATAGTTGAATATATCATTTAAATGACGCGCTATGTGGGATCTCTTTTGTAAGAAACAGTAGGGTGATAGCAATGTTCATATGGAATCATCTGACTCATCTCCTATTAGGACTGAATTCTCCTCATGATTTTCACATGTGTGATAGTGATTAATATGATAATAAACCTTTTTCCTCAGAAAACTTGCATACAAGTATGCCTTGCCTCGTTAGTTCACTATGATAATGTGCTTGTTATGCATACAGCTGTAATGAGCCAAGTCAAGCCGAGTACTGTTGAGCTCATTAAAGGTGTACTCGAGCTCAAGCGAGCTTTTACTAAACTGAACTTGGAGCAACTCATGAGCTGCTTGGCTCACTTACAGCTATGCATTAAAGCAAGCTAAGATGACTTGCTTAATTTAACATATATAATTTTGGAGAGTAGGTTCCTGTCCAGCTCATGAAGATTATGTAACTGATATAGCATCCTTATCCTCAAGTATTTGGTGCTGATAAGGTTTGAGGTGTCCTTGAGCTTTTACTAACTATAGCCTTGTGTTTGATTAGGTGTTAATTAGAAACTAATTTGGTAGCATTGTATGTAAGTTTGGTGAGAAGAAACTGATGTGTTCTGATAAGAAGATTCCAGCAAGAATAGATTCTCCCAATTAAAGCATACCAAATAGGGGCAAAAAGTAGTCCCATATATAGCAGGGAATCTCTTTTTCTACAATTTGTAGGTAAAGGTAAACTGGAGGATGGTGACTAGTATGGTTGTCCTTTGTAATCTGAAGGTCATATGTGGAAATAATTTATTCACAGGAAAAAGAAATTATTGCAAACAATACACGATTCTAGAAAATTTATAAAAAAAACAAAAAAAGGCCTTTATTTAGAAAGTAGGACCGTATAGATGCCCCTGCAACCCAATCCAAGCAGCCACGCAAGAGAAACGTGGCAAGTATAACGACAAAGCACAACAGTAGGAAATAAGAAGATAGAAATAAATTCCAACTCATTCAATTTCGTAAATACGGCAATTATTGTGTTAGAATAAATCCTAAATTTTTATAAAATGATAATAATAATAATAATAATTTTTTACTTGATTTTTGGTTGATTTAATTTTTATAATTTTAACAACTGAAGTAAAAAGTAAATTTAATTATTAAACTGATGAATTTGATTAATTTTACCAATATCTTGGGTGGTCGGAATGGTTATTGGAAAATTTGAGTTATCAATCCTTAGTTTATATGTTTCAACATTTAGTTATTAGTCATGGATGAGCTAAACTTAACTTATAATTATTGATTATTAATATTCAGTTGTAATAATTAAATTAAAAACACTCATTTTATATACACCCTTTTAAAATATTAGGTGGCGTTTGTTACTTTGTGGTTTTTAATTTTTTTTTTTTTTTGACAGTACCATCTAAAAATTAATAGTTAACGAACAGTTAATATTGCTGAATTAACTCTAAATAAATAATATAGTTTGATGAGTGAAGATAAAAGATGTATTAAATTTTGAATGCAATAAAGGATAAGAAAGAAAAGAAAGAAAGAATGATCACTGCATCTCATCACAATTTCCATATAAAAAAAATAAAAATAAACCAAAACCCAAATTCAAATTCACAACCAAATTCAAATTCAAATCCAAATCCATGTGTATCTCTCTTTCTGAGAGAACACGTGGGATTCTTAAAGATGAAACTGCAGAGAAAAGAGTAGTGTGTTTTTATTTTGTTGTGGTGGTTGAAATTAATTCTCTCTTTTTTTTTTTTTCTTTTTATATACAACAAGATGTATTATCGAGTAAGTTTATATTACCTCCTTAACAAGTTCATTAATTTAATAAAATTATTTTTTATCTCACATTATTAATAATTAATATATTAAATTAATTATTTTTTAATAGTTTACCTTCAAAAAATTATTTTTTAATTTTTCCAAAACCACTTAAATTGTGGATAAAAGACTATTATAGAAAAAAAATAGAAAAAAATTATCAACTTCTTTTTTAATTCATAGAAAGTCTAATGATCAAAATTGTTGAAAACTCTTATGATCAAAACGAATCAAAGTATTCTTACAGTCGATAAAATTTAAAATCAAAATTTTTCACTATTTACATTAGTGAGAAGGCTAACTAAATTGGTTTAATTGGCAAAATATTAATTTCGTAAAAGAAACAATAATATAATTACTTTTATTATTATTTAGTATCTCAAAAAATAGAATTAACTATTTAAAAAAGAAATTAATAAAATTTTCAGTCACGGGGACAGATAATAATCCATTTTACAAATTCACCAAACACTTGTCAATAGCCACAAATAGCATTATTAAAAGTACCAGAAGATAAAATTTTCCTCTGAAATGATGTGTTGAAAATAAATTTTCACATCTAATTTAGGCCACAAAATCTGGACTCTTAACTGAATAAATTGCAACCGCAGAAAATAGAATTTTAAATATCCAAAATAGCCCTCAACGCGGTTCACCACTTCAAACTGCCACGCATCTGCTGCGTAAATATAGGTGGCGCAACTACAAGCCAGCGCAAGTAAGGGTATTTTAGTCATTGCAATTCGAAAAATAAGTGGCAGGCACTAATATATTCTTGGAGGAAAATTCATTTATACAAAAAGATACTTAAAAATTGCGAGGCTATGACTGTAATTTTCTGAAAAACTGGGGGCAGCTGTACACCCTTTGTAACGAGCAAATCGCTTTCTTACTTTCCTATATAAGCCTTGCCAGACTCTTTCCATTTTGCCTCGCAAGAAAAGGTAGCGTTCTAACATACGAGTCTCTGTTTCGAGAAATTATTGGAGATTTAAGGAGCTTCTCGTTGCTTATTTTTATCGCTCTTCACCGTTTCTTCTGATCGGTAATATGTTGTTCTTCGTTTTTGTATTTCAATTGTCTTCTGTTGATTTTATTATTGTAAATTGTGGATTTTTTTTTTTTTTCAATTTTGGGTATTGATTCGTTGGTTTGTGTTTTTGGTTTCTAGGGTTTGATTTGAGGTTCACAAAAGGAAGGTTTTCAAGAGGAATTCAAGTTTTCAGATTGGATTATATTGTATTTATTGGTAAGTGTTTATGTTATCGATCTGCAAGTATTCGTTTTTATTTCTGTATATGAGTGTATATTGGATTCTTGATTTATTATTCTTTCTGTGATGAATTGAGTAATTGTATCGTTTTTCTTATCATTTCAATAATGGTTTCCTTTTAATTTAAACTTTTGTTTGGATCTCCAAAAACACTTTTTTTGGAGATGAATCCAAGGGGATGAAAAGTAATCCTTTTTTTGGATTGCATGTTTATCCTTTTCAATCCTCACCCCTTCTCTTTTTTTTTTTTTTTTAATGAATTGCTGTTTGTCCATTTTGTTAATTTTGTTGAAAGTGCTTGCAAACAAAGCTTTCGCCTTTGTTGTTTTAGAGATCCTTTTTAAACTATAGAAGTCTTGTCAAATTAAAAGGTAAGGTCATGTTAGTTCTCTAATACTTTAGAATTGGTAATCCTTTCAAAATATCATTGCTGCTGTGTTATTTCCATGGTATTGTGCTAGTGATTTGTGAGATCATATCTGGTGCTGATATATGTACCGGGTATTCTGGCAGGAAAGACTGAATGAACTAATGGAGTCTAAAGGTGGCAAGAAGAAGTCTAGCAGTAGTAAATCCTTATTCTACGAAGCTCCTCTCGGTTACAGCATTGAAGACGTGCGACCCCACGGTGGAATCAAGAAATTCAGATCTGCTGCTTACTCCAACGTGAGTTTCTTTTTTCTCAGTTTTTACCTATAAAGTTGATTTTTTCATGTAATTGGTTTCCTGATCCCCTTTTTTTTTTTTTTTTTTTGGCTTATGCAGTGCGTGAGGAAGCCATCCTGAGATCGCCCAACTGTGAACATATATCCCCGTCTTAGCTCTCATACTTACAATATTGTTTTTTATTCTGCATTTCTTTTCTACTTACCTCGTTCTCTCATACTCCTTCACAAGTGTTATTTGTTCCTCTGAGGCAAGATGGCCTTGCCTACCTCTGCTATTGGATTTGAAGGCTATGAAAAGAGGCTTGAAGTGTCCTTTTCTGAGCCTGGCTTCTTTGCTGACCCCGGAGGGATGGGCCTCCGTTCTCTGTCCAAAGCTCAAATAGATGAGATTCTAAAGCCAGCTGAATGCACCATTGTTGATTCTCTTTCAAATGATCATGTTGACTCTTATGTTCTTTCAGAATCTAGTCTCTTTATTTACCCATACAAAGTTATCATCAAAACTTGTGGGACTACCAAATTGCTTCTTTCAATCCCAGCAATTCTTAAATTGGCTGGTACCCTCTCACTCACTGTACATTCTGTGAGGTATTCTCGCGGGAGCTTCATATTTCCTGGGGCTCAGTCTTTTCCGCATCGTAGCTTCTCTGAGGAGGTGGCTGTCCTTGATGGCCATTTTGGCAAACTTGGTTTGGAGAGTGTGGCATATGTGATGGGTAGTCCTGACAAAACCCAAAAATGGCATGTTTACTCTGCTTCTCTTGACACAGGGCGCCACTCTAGCTCTGTTCAAACTCTAGAAATGTGCATGACTGGCTTGGACAGAGACCGAGCATCTGTGTTTTACAAGACACCTGCAAGTTCAGCTGCTGGGATGACCGAGGAATCTGGTATCAGGAAAATCCTTCCACAATCTGAGATATGTGATTTTGATTTTGAGCCTTGTGGCTACTCTATGAATTCCATCGAAGGGGGTGCAATTTCTACAATCCATGTTACTCCGGAAGACGGATTTAGCTATGCAAGCTTTGAAGCTGTTGGTTACAATCTTGAACAAGTGAAATTAACTCTGCTGCTCGAAAGGGTGTTGGCTTGCTTTGAACCGGCCGAGTTCTCCATTGCATTGCATTCTGACTTTGTGCATGATGAACTTGGACTTATGTCGTCTCTGGATGTGAAGGGATATTCCTGCGGAGGCAGTAACTATGAAGTTCTTGGGAAGGGTGGATCGATCATCTATCAGAGTTTTGTGAAAACCAAAGGCTGTTCATCTCCAAGGTCAATCCTGAAATGTTGCTGGAGTGAGGATGAGAAGGACGAGGAAGTTGAATAGTTATTATTTTTATTATATGTTGTTTTCTTTTCTGCTTTTTAAATTGAATAAAGCGGTGTGAGATGGGGTTATATATTACGAGCATTGTCATTTGAATGCTCCGAGTCAAAGTCTATGTTTTTCCTTCTATTATTACTGTTTAATTGGGTCTTATTTTACATTTGTATTGGCTGTGGAATCCTAAACATATATACTAAATAAGCATTCCACAATTTTATTTTTTGCGATTTGTGTTCTTAATACTTGTCATCTTTTAGTTTTTCTAGTTTATGAGCATCAAAATATGTCAATGTGGCATCCAATTTCTGAAGCTCAAGGAAACTTCTATCTAATAGGCTACTTGACAATATTCATTATGCTAAAATGATTATAATTGTATTTTTGTGGGGAATGTAATCTTATAAGAAATGACATAAGGATGCTAATTTGACTCTCTGTTTGCTTGTGGGATGTGAATTGGCTTTAATCATTAGCATAAATAATGCAAGTATGATTGCTCATACTTTAATTTTTAATCAGAGTTTAGGTTTTAATTTTCTTAATGAAAAAAAGGTGGTGCCTATATAAGGACTAGTTCTCTGCACAGACAAGTTAAAGTGGCAAAAATTGCTTTCTTAAAGAGTCTCAAAAGCAAATATGAAAGTTAAGAAAAGGATAAAAAGAAGATTGTCAGCATGCGTTGGAGCAGTTGATGGAAAATTGCAGGCAGCTGGCTAAGGTCGCGGTTATGGCTGTGGTTGGCCTTTCTTTTTGTGTGATTCCCATCTTTCTTTATGACAAATACATAAATAAATATGAAGATAATAAATTGCAAATAAATTTTTTTTTTTTTGTTTTGAAAAAATAAAAATCTTTATTTTATCAGAATTGTGCACCATAAAATTACGCAGAATTGTTATTATTGGTTTAAAAGAATTATATTTTATGCATAATCTATTATAAATGGATGAGATAAATTTTGTTTCTCTCATCTAAATTCCTGGTTTTGCCATCGATACATAACATCCAACCGTAGAACTCATCTTACAACGCATATATAAAAATCCCACACAATCGTGTATGGGCTCAAGGCCTTAAAGCATCCCCTGCAGCATAGAACTATCTATACCGAAACACTCACTTTAGGAGAGATACGCACTATAAGCCTTCGGTCCTATAGTGTCCATAGAGCTTTTTCTCTACAGAGACATCAGTCACTCTTGACAAAACATGATGCCCACATCCTAGAGCACTAGGCCTTGATCCCGCATGCCGACCCCGGGGCAGCAGAAAGCATTACGCCAAATCCTCCCTCTCATATTCTTGGTCCAAATACCATCCAACGTGCTATTCTCGTCTCCAATAGCCTTACTTCGTTGGTCCATAGGGCTACAACGGTGTGGCACCATGGGTCATCTAGGATTTATCAAAGTTGCAAAATCATTCATCTTAGTTAAGTACATTCTGGGAAAATTGTACATTATCACTTATATATCTTGCGATCTACGAATTACAATATTTGATATCTCCAATAAATTCAAAGTGAAAAAAGAATTGCAAAATGCTGTGAATTTAGCCCTCTGTTTCCCCTATTGCAAAAAAACTGATATCATTAGAAGCTGAAGCTTCAACTTCAGCTTCAGCTCCATTCTTTGGGTGAGTTCTGCAGCAGCTGTCAGTATGGTCGAAACTTTCTAGCAGCTCTCAATTGCTGAATCCGCTTTCTATCCTGCTCGAATTTGCTTTGTAGTGCCAAAATTTCTGCACGGAAATGAAGCAATTAACATTTATAGGAGTTCATGCCAAGTCCATTTGAAGACATAGACGCGTCTGATTGATCCAAATCATCATGTCAATGCCAGTGCAAACAAAGACATGA
Source organism: Jatropha curcas (assembly GCF_041381405.1). Taxonomy (NCBI): domain Eukaryota; kingdom Viridiplantae; phylum Streptophyta; class Magnoliopsida; order Malpighiales; family Euphorbiaceae; genus Jatropha; species Jatropha curcas. The sequence goes on from NC_143154.1 coordinate 26,794,878, forward strand.
GCTATTGCCTAGTGTTGCTTGGAGGAGGAATGTAGATGCGAATCATTGCATCATGTATCTAAAGGTGCACGCACATGTCAATAACAACATGGCATTTTATTTACTTATTTTCTGCAACAGTATGCAATACAAAAGAAGTGAGCAACTTGCAAGTTCATACCATTTCTCTGAGTTTCTCTTTTTTGAAAACGGTAGAAGTTTGGCCCAACTTCTTTTTGCTTCTTCTTGGCTAGCTGGCTCTCTGCAACAGTTGGGGCAACAGAGCCTACTGTAACTCCACTTTCAGAATCTGTTGTCTTCTTCCTTCCTTTATGATGGACAACAACTGTCCATCCATCTTCTGCAGCACGTGCTTCTCTTTCTTTTCGTTCCTGCACCATAATGTAACAAGAGAAATGAGAAATTAAACAATGTGTGCACATTTGCCACCAAGAAAAAGAAAATGGATAAGGAAAACTAAAAAAGGCAGAAGACAAAAACGTGACACTGATCATATCTAACAACAGAATATGCACATCAATTTCCAATTCTAATTAGCAAAGAGAAACGAGGGGCAAGTAAACGCTGAAATTTGCAGCTTAAAATAAGGGCAGTCTATTTCCCCACATCATCACACTAGTGCATTCATTGAATGGGACAAACTACATCAGCTGTAAAAATTTCCATATGAAACAACTAAAAGAAAGGTTCTTCTATACAAGCATCCATATTTGTAAGCACAAAAAAGCAGTATGTTAAAAGATGGAGCTGGTAATGTGTGCAAATCACTCAGGGCAACTATTCAAGGATTAAAAATATATATATATATATATATATATACTTCACATGTTGTCGATAAAGAATTAGTGGAGAAACGCATTAGAGAAGGATACCTGCTCAAGTTTTTCCTCATGTGCAGTTATAAATTGATCTATGCTTTCTTGCAACACCTTCAAACCTGGTCTACTTTGGTGGTATTCCATGAGCCATTCTGTAGTACAACTACTAAGTAAGACTATAAGTAATAATGCATGAGATTTCATTGATAATAGTGAAATGTAAAAGAAATAACTTATAGTTTGCACATAAAACAGATATTTTGCAAGTTAACCTCTGCCAAACAATTGAATGAAGCAACTTTCAGCTACTTCCTGCCCCCAAATGTTTTGCCTTGCTAAGAAGGAATGGATAAAACACAAAATATATGGCTTTGATGCACCCCTTAAAAAAGAATGACAGTCATACAGTCTATGCAGGATTGCTGTGATTCTCTATTTTGAGACATCAATGATGGATGACAATCATACAGATCTCTGCCGGGATTCTGTTACGGGACATCAAAGCCATGGACTGAGAAATTGGATATGCCCCAACAATTGAAGCTAAAAGTTGATGCCATTTTAAGTAAAAACAAGCGAGAGACACACCTAACCTTGGTTTGGTGTCCAACTCTATGTGAAATTTGAACAAAACTTATGGCAAGTTTGCTACTGAATTGTTAAGACCTAACATCACTGGATTTAGGATTCATACTTCTCATTCCTTTTGAGCAGTCCTCTTCCCCAGAAGAAATGTAAAAGACCTCATCTTGAACAGCATCTTCTATCTCTTTTGTTATGGTCTCGCCATCTTTTCGTGTGTGATGCTCCTTTTTCTTTTTCTTAGATTTCTTGGATTTACCTAAAAGAAGGAAATAATACCGTGAAAAAAATAGTTGAATTTTCTCAAGAAATTTTGTATTAATCAAACAAATGAGATAGCTAATTTACAAGAGCTGATGTCACCTTCAATAACAGCTTCACTTTGCCCTTTGAAATTGTTTATATCTCCTTGAGATTTAAATGGGCTCTGCTCTGCTGCCACATCATCTATGTAGAAAAGAAAATATTCACTTAACCAAATCTGTGAAATAATAATGTGACTGATGCTGAATTGCATGAAACTAAACAAAAACTGGGCATTTTGTAGGAAAAGTTGGATATGTAAACAAGCCAAAGCAAAGGAGAAAAGCAAAATGAAAGGAAGAAGAAAAGAATTTAAAGCAGTGAAACTGGCAATGCAGAAGCTCACAACACTGATAAATGCATCATGGCATTTTCAGACTAAATGAGTTGGTGAACAAAATAACACAAAAGTTGGGCCAAGTACAATAGTTATCAAACAGTGCACATAAGCATATACACAATACAAAGCTCTAGACAAGTAAAAGACATCTTCAGTCTCAGTACCATTCTGATCAGATTTCCCAACCAGAGCATTATTTTTCTGCTCATCTTTTCTTTTCTTTTTCCTTGGCTTGTTCTTGTCCTTTTCTCCTTGTGCTTTGATTAGTTCGTCTGCTGAATCAATAGAAACCAATAAATGAGTCAAAACATCATGAATTGAATAAATAAAATTTTTAACTGCAGCTTTTTACCTTTCTTGATCAAAACAGCTTTTCCAGTATCAACATTTTTTTCCTTCTCTCTTTTCCTCTTCTCCTTTCCTATGGGTTTGATATTTCCATTCCCTTTTTCCTCTTTCTTTAACATTAATTCTGAAATGGAAAAATGTCAAGCACTAATACTTGCTAAACATCAGTATACATAATACTAGTTTGAAACACAGCACCAAACCATTGAATGAGTCAAGGATGAGGTGAAAATAGAAAATCAAGTCCATAACCAAGGATATTTTCATCGTACAAACCAATGGTTATTTCACCTATTTGAATTATCTCAATCAGAATTTATCAATGTATTGATCTCTTTAATGAAAAACGAGTCTGCTAGTCATTCATTATTCGTTTTAGCAAAATTGTATTTAGCAACTTTAACACCTTCGCCCAAAATATTGTAATGATATTCTTGCTTCTGAATCAGCTCCCGTCACCATTGGAACACTAAAGCCTATTTTATGCAAGTATTTGTTTTTTTAAATATTCAAGTCATGCTGAGAATGAAAACACTGGCTTTTATAACAAATAGGATACCATGATTGAATTATGCACCTCAAAAAAACTAAAAGCATACATCATCCAATGTAAATGTTTTTGCAAGGAGTTGCTCCCAGCTATGACCTTGCTAACGCTTGGCTTCAAGCAAAGCCCAAGATCCAAGAGTTTTACCATTGTATTAGACAATTGTCCCAAGGCCTGCAAAAGACTGATGAATAAATTCTAAAGTATCTTTTCGTGAAATTCATTATTGTTTGATGTGAAGAGTATTTCCTTTCAGCAAGTATGATATTGGGCTTTGGTAAATTGTTAGTAAATATACCTGCTGCTTTAAAGTATATTTGATCGCCTAATTATATTCCAAAGACGTAACTACGTAAAAATCCACTTGAGGTACCACATATATGTATCAGTATAAATGTTTCCAACGTTATAATTTCAGAGCTCAGTTAATTGCAGGAAAATAAAAGGACTTGTTCACATGCCAAACAACTACACTAGCAACATAACTAATTCCAAGCATCTAAAATTAATATACATAAGTTGAGTGTGCAAATATTTCATGCCTCAACATGAATATGAAGCGAAATAGAGTGGAAAAAATAGAAAAAAACAAAACCTTATTAGTATTTTCAAAATAAAGTAAATTACAGTGAACAAGCTAAGATTACTAATGCTAGAAAACGAAATTTTTCATTCACCAAAATAACAAAAAAATCTTTCTCAATCAAAAGTTGCAGACAATACCCCTGAATCATTTCAATATAAATTGAATGAAAAGATAAAAAATACAGAACTATATACACACATACTAAAGGAAAACAATTACAAAAAGAAAGATAATTTAAGCAAGAGATACCCTTTTGAAATTGCTCTGTATTAGTTCTCTCAGCCTTCTTTTTCTTCTTCTTCTCCAGCTTCTCTTTCAAGTTTCTCATGTCTCTAAGCAAATGACCCTAACTGTAACAGTTTCCAGAGAAGGATTATGGAGGAGAGAGTAGGGCGCCACACCAATTTTTGATGGGTGGGCTATTCTTTTCTTTTTTAACGTGCTCTGACCCGATTAGCCCTCACAATTAATGGAGGGCAAAACTGGTAAAACGCACCGTTTTAGTGTTCGCCTTAAGCGACCCGGCCTCCGCTTCTCCTTCACCAAAACACGCAACAAAGTACAGAACAGAACCCTAATAAAATTTCTCAGACTCCCATTTCAATCACCGGGCTTTTTCTTTTGCAACTTGGTTCAGTTAGATTCATATCTTGCTCTCTCAAAATATAATCTTCAAAAAAGAAAAAATACCAAATCAAAAATGCCCAGTGTTGGACTTGGACCCCAATATTTTTATTATCTACCACAGTACTTTTCATATTTCCATTTTGACCCACAACTAGAAAGCACTTCATGCCTAAATTATCAATAAACTCATGGCAGGAGTTCATAAAAAAATGGCTGCTTTTGTCTCTCTGAGCAGTGAAATGCAATTAGTTCAAAGCATATGTGCAACGATACTAAAGGGTGGCTGGAACAATCTCTTAACACCCAAGATTGGGTCTAATTTCTCCACAACAACTGTTAACGAGGTACTATTGCAGCTCTCTTTACACACCCATAGTCCTTCTCTTTCTTGGACGTTCTTTAAATGGATTGAATCATCGATTCCTAGTTATAAGCACTCTTTACAATCTTCATGGACAATGCTTCACATTTTAACTCAATACAAAAACTTCAAGACTGCACAGAATTTGCTTGAGAAGCTTGCCTATAAGGATTTCTTGTCAAATCAATCGGTTTTGAGTGCTTTAGTGAGGCTGCATAATGACCCAGATGTGAATTCTCATGTTTTTAGTTGGCTTGTGATAGTTTATGCAAATTCCAAGATGCAACAAGAAGCAATTCAGGTTTTTGAATACATGAGGATATGTGGGTTTAGGCCGCATTTGCATGCTTGCACTGTGTTATTGAATTCTTTGGTTAAGGATAGGCTTACTGATACGGTATGGAAACTTTACAAGAAAATGGTAAGAGTTGGAGTTGAAGCTAATATTCATGTCTATAATGTGTTGATTCATGCTTGTTGTAAATCTGGTGATGTGGAGAAAGCAGAGAAGTTGTTGAGCGAAATGGAATTAAAATGTGTTTTTCCCGATCTTTTCACATATAATACATTAATTTCATTGTATTGCAAAAAGGGTATGCACTATGAAGCTTTGTCTGTTCAAGATAGAATGAATATGGCAGGAATTAGCCCTGATATAGTCACTTATAATTCACTTATCTATGGTTTTTGCAGAGAAGGTAGAATGAGAGAGGCTATGAGGCTTTTTGGGGAAATTAAAGAGTTTACACCTAGCAATGTGACTTACACTACTTTGATTGATGGGTATTGTAGAGTGAATGACCTTGATGAAGCATTGAGATTGAGAGAAGTAATGGAAGCACAAGGGCTGTATCCTACTGTTGTTACTTATAATTCGATTCTACGTATGTTGTGTGAGGGAGGCAGGATAAGAGATGCAAATAAACTCCTAAACGAGATGAGCGAAAAGAAGATTGAGCCAGATAATGTCACATGTAACACATTAATTAATGCCTATTGCAAGATAGGGGATATGAAGTCTGCTTTGAAAGTGAAGAATAGGATGGTGGAGGCTGGTTTGAAACTAGATAAGTTTACGTACAACGCATTGATTCACGGATTCTGCAAAATACAGGAGGTGGACAACGCAAAAGAGCTTTTATTTAGCATGCTTAATTCAGGATTATTTCCTAGTTATTGTACATATTCATGGCTTGTAGATATTTATTGCAATCAACACAAAGAAGAGGCAATTATCAAACTTCCGGAGGAGTTTATAAGAAGAGGTCTTTTTGCTGATATATCATTATATAGGGCACTAATAAGGAGGTTCTGCAAAAGAGAAAAGGTTGATTGTGCTCAAAGAATATTCAATCTCATGCAAGAGAGGGGCATATTGGGAGATAGTGTTATATACACTAGTCTAGCATATGCGTACTGGAAACTTGGGAAGGTACATGCTACTTCAGATATGTTAGATGAAATGTACAGAAGAAGACTGATGATTACTCTCAAAATTTATAGGTCTTTTAGTGCTTCTTATGCTAGTGATAGCACCATCTTAAGTCTCTTCTGGAATCATGTAGTTGAGAGACGTATAATGTCAAAGAATTTATTAGAAGATATGGAGGTAAACTAACACTCATTAGGAACTTGGATTTCAATAAAGCCACCGGCTAGAATTTCAAATGTTATTATTTTATTCGGCAGCAGTGTGGACTACTCCTCACCTTAGCCTGTGATGGCATGTGTTGATTGGACTAACGAGAAAAAAGTGCAATACTATTCTTGCTAGTGTTCTAGAGAACCAAAAATATATGGTGGAAACTTCTTATGTAGAATTGTGGAAGTGTAATGCACACTGAGCTCATCTTGTCTCGGTCCTTTTTTTCAATGGAACTCACCAGACAACTAGCTGATGCAGATACGGCCTAGGATGATTGGACCGGAATTTGCCCAAATTACTACAGAACAGCTTTCAGATCTGCATCATGTTTTCAGGGTTCATAAACATGTTACATATTATTTTGTCTTGAACTGTCTATGGTGATCCCTTCACCCCTTTTTTCCTGTAGAATTTGATGCCATTGTGATCTTGAGTTGTTGGTCGCCAAGTTATATTAACAAATAATGTAGCAAGCCTTGTTATGTGTAGGAAGGAGCACTTTAAGCACCAATGAGTTTGTCATCAAGAAGTACACTCGGGTTTTAGCATTGAAGGAAATTTTACATCATGGGGTGAAACACTCATAGCACCACTTGTTTTTCTTGACCCAACAGGTACTCGTTGCAAATCTTCAAATTTGAAGTGCAAGAAATTACCTGGACAACTCATCACCAAAGGTATTTTATTCTCTGAAGTACTGAGCGATGAAAAGTTGCCATACAAAGCCATTCATGAAAATGGAGGAAGTCCAGATGTGCTGTATTTCTTTTGGAAATAATAGAAAGTATATCTCTTAGAATTTATTTTTTGAGTTGGTATGGACTATCTTTAAGCAGTGTACCAAATTTATGTTCATAAACAAGCAAAAGAAGAAAAGGACAACTGTAATGATAAGAAAAAAGAAACAAAAGAAAAAGAAAAGAAAGCAAAATCTAGATTGAGAACCTACATGAATGCTTGGAGTTAATTACAAATTGTATGAGATCTTTCTTAAGCAGCTGAAGCAGTGAAGAACGCTGCAACTGGGACGAACAATTGATGCTGGACTGCACAGTTTATATAAATATATAAATATTTTTATGTGTATTTGGGCATTTTGTAGGACAACTGGCTTTCCATATGAAGAAGAGAGCTTTCTTCTTTCTGTGATTCTCTTCTTTATGAGCTTAGGGGATTTTGTTTTAAATAACATTTTCCTTTTTAATGTAATTTTGATTTGGTTTAAAACCAAATATGTTTATGTATTGTTTGTGAATTAAAGTTCAAGAATTGTGCTGAAGAGAACAAGTTCTAAACCATGAGTTTGTTTTTTTTCTTGCATTTAGGACAGCATTTGCAGCAGCGTGTTGTGTCTGTCTATTCCAGTAAAACGAAATGTCGTTTGTTACTAAGGAAATCATTAAATAAAGTATTTTAGATGTATTTTGAATGAAATTAAGATAATCATAATTAAAATTGAATTATGTCACACTTGATTAAGTCCACATTTAACCGTACTTGTAATTAAATTAAATTAAAACATTTTGATTAAAATTAAATTAAATCACACTTGATTAAATTACACTTGAGCACTTTTAAAATTAAATTAAATTAAGATATTCAAATTGAAATTAAATTAAGTCAAAATTGATTAATTCTGCTATTTAAAATGTATTTGATAGTATGTGACTTTCACATTCCATTCCACTTGTTTAATTAATGAAATTATTATAACTCCAAATCTTAGCTATCCGATCACATCCTAATCTTATTGTAACGTTATTCTTTGTTAATCCAACGGTTGGAATTGCTTTTTCAAAGATACATGGTAGAAAAATTAGTGCTTGAGGCCAATAGTTCCGAGTGCATTTATATAATTCAAGATCGTTTATAATTAATTAATCATACTTGGATAATTACATCAAGTCAAAACAATTCGATAGGCTCTATACATCATATTTACTTCTTCTATCCAAAAAATAAGTCGTTTAAAATTTTTGTACAAAGATTAATGAAATAATTATTTCTCTTATATTATAATAAAATCAGGGGTAATTTGACTATAATATCATTTATATTAAAACTAAAAGTAACTTTTGAAAATAGTTATTATATCTAATATAAATAAGAGTAAAATTAAAAAAAATATATTTATTATTATTTAAAATACTCAAAACGTTTTATATTTTGATATTTCCCTAATTATATAAATTAAGTATATGGGTGCACTAGGTGATTGAATCAAGACTGCAGCCCAAAATGAATTTTACATGCAAGATTATGAATTCAAAATTTAAAATCGCCAATATTGATAAGCAAGCCGTGAATTGATAAAATTTTTAATATTATATATAATAAAATATAAAATACAAGTTAAATACAAAAATTTAGCTATGAATTTTATTATTTTAATCTTGTGGCAACCTCGACTTTGAAGAAGATCTACTCTTTACTTTTACAATTGTGAATTTTGATTACATTGCATACATATTCACGTTAATAATAACGGTTTTTTAAATTTTGATTTTTATAAAATATATATTTGATACGTGGTTAACATAACTTTTAGGTAAATATAATTTTAAAATTTTCAACTATCTAACATGTATTTAATTTTGTAAATTGAAGTATTTATTGAGATGATTTTACAAATTGAAATGTTTAATCGGATAATTTTATAAGTTAAAGTATGAGAGAAATCAAAAATTAACATAAGATTAAAGTAAAAAAATAAAAAATAAAAGTTAAAGATGGTCAAATATATCGCCTAAAGCCCAAAGTATTTCATGGACTCAAGTTGGGTTGGGATTCATATGGTTCATAGATAGGCCCATTAACAATTTACTATCTGTCTATCGCAATTCACAAGCAGCAGGCCAGTGATGCGATTCTACCGAAACACTGTCAAAAAACCTACTTACTAAGTCCCCGCTAAAACCCTAACACACTGCACTTGTGCATCTTCTATCTCGATCAAAGATTCAAGAACCCTAATCCCATTCTACAGAAATGAGACATTCATGGCGATTACTTCTCTTCCGAAATTGCCCTCGCTCGTCTCTCCGAGCACATGTTCACTCCTCCCCTTCTTATTTCCAGGTACACACTGTCTCTTCTATTCGCTCTGTCTATTCATTTCACTCGCTTTCACGTGAGGCTAATTTTGTAGACCCTAAAAGCCCCATAAATTGCAAAAACCCGATAGCTTATAATTTCTCATCGGAGCCATTAGTTGAACCAGAGAAGGAAACAGATCAATTATCTATTTTGTCTGATATTTTCACTAAATTTAGTGATTTCGATGATATTAGCAAAGCATTGGAGTCGAATGGCGTTGCTGTTAATCATGAAATGGTGTTGAAATTGTTAAAGTTGCTCAGGTCTAACCCTGATGTGGCAAGAAGATTTTTTAATTGGGTTTTGGAGAGGGACAGTGAGAGGTTGAGCTCGAAAGCTTATAATTTGATGCTAGGGATTTTGGGTGTTAATGGGTCTGTGGAAGAGTTTTGGTGTTTAGTTGAAAGTATGAAGAAAAAAGGTTATGGTGTTTCAAAGGGTACTCGAGATAGAGTAACGGAGAAATTTGAGAAAGAAGGGTTAAAGAGTGACTTGGAGAAGCTAAAAGGGGTATTCGCAACAGGATCTGTGGATAATTCCGTGGAAAAGATTGGTCTGAGGGTGAGTAGGATTGTTAGAAATCAAGTTTGGGGAGAGGATGTTGAACGACAGATTGAGGATTTGAATGCAGCTTTTTCAAGTGACTTGGTGAAGATTGTGTTGGAGAATTTAGCTATAGAACCAAAGAAAGCTTTGATATTTTTTAAGTGGGTTGAGGAGAATAGATTGTTTAAGCATGATGAAAGGAGTTATAATGCAATGGCACAGGTTTTGGGTAGGGAAGATTGCATTGACAGGTTCTGGAAGTTGGTCGACGAAATGAGGAGCAATGGATATGAAATGGAGGTGGAGACTTTTGATAAGGTTTTAGGACGTTTCATAAAGAGGAGAATGATGAAGGAGGCTGTGGACTTATATGAGTTTGCATCGGGTGGTGCTAATAAGCCTTCAGTGCAATGTTGTACCTATTTGTTAAAAAAGATAGTGACTGGTAAAGAATTAGATATGGATTTGTTTTCAAGAGTTGTGAAGATCTTTATTGGAAATGAAAATGAGTTGACAGATTCTATGCTAGATGCAGTTCTTAAATCTCTAACGAGCGTTGGTAGATTTAGAGAGTGCAATAAGGTTTTGAAAGAAATGAAGGAAGGTGGGTTTCTAGCAAGTGCTAATCTGCAGCGTAAGATTGCATTTGGGCTTGGTAGCGATGGCACCAAACACGAAGTGAATGAATTTGTGAATCACATGGAAGCATCTGGACGTGATTTGGATTCTAAGGCCTGGGCATCTTTAATTCAAGGAAATTGTGTATCTGGCCATCTCAAAAAAGCATCTGTTTGTTTCCGAAATATGATAGAAAAGAAGGGAGTTTCAAATGCCGGTTATGCCTTTGAATGTTTGGTAAATGCATATTGTCGCAAGAACAGAGCAATAGATGCAAGCCATCTTATGCACAATTACATCAGTCGTAATCAGTTAAAGCCTTGGCATACAACCTACAAAGCATTGATAAGTAAATTATTGGTTCAGGGTGGATTTACAGAGGCATTGAATCTATTGAATTTGATGAAAAATGATGGTTTCCCACCCTTTATTGATCCATTTATTAATCATGTATCAAAGTCTGGATCAAGTGATGATGCAATTGCTTTTATGAATGCTATGACTTCCAAGGATTTTCCATCTACATCTGTGGTTCTCCGTTTATTTGAAGCCTTTTTCAAGGCTGGGAGGCGCTCTGAAGCACAAGATTTCCTGTCTAAATGCCCACGTTATATTCGAAACCATGCTGATGTTTTGAACCTTTTCTGTTCAATGAAATCTGGTAAAGATACTCCTGCTGCTACTGCTACTGCTACTGCTGATGTAGCTGTGACTATCTAGTTGGGATGTATGACATGTTGTATTCTGTGAGACTGATAAGTATGACATTTGTTCAAAAGTTTTGGTTTGAAAATTTTTTAAACTCGATCTGATTTTGCCATCGGAATAGAATCAACTTTATTTGCTGGAAATAAAATTCCATAGTTCAAGTTTCTGTAAATTTTGCCCTTAAATGATTCAAATTTTCCCTTTTTCTCTCTAGTTGCTACTAGTTTCATATTGGTTCACAGATACCAAGAGGTTGATTTCTTAGTTATGTTTATCTGTGCTACACATTTGGAGTTATGATCATAATATTCATGTACTTGATGTTTAAATTTCCTGGAATTAGCATGTACATTGTTGTCCTTTTTCTCCTGGAAAATGTTGTTGGTCTTAGTTTATATGATCATGCATATGAAGTTATGGCATGTGACGATTACATTTCTTGAATCTTTTCTGTCAGCTTTCTAGCATCCTTGAGGCTGTTGAGTTGAAAGATTCATATATATAAAAACTTAGTTTTTAGCTTGACACTTTTAGGGCTGATTTATATGGCTTGGGTCTGAGACGTCTATTAAATCCCTTGCTTATTACATTGAAAATGATTGATTGTTTTTATTATTTATCTCATATTTAATTGATGCTTTTGTTTCTCAGTTGGCAATATTTGCTTATAAATGCAACAGCTCTTCATCACAGTGTTTGAATATGTCTGCAGTATGCAAAAGAGTTGATCTTACAGTGATTCATTGTTAGTAACATTTTTCAGATGTCAATGTATCTTGTCTGACCTGGTAGAATTGGGGCTGACAGAAATTTCAGTTTTTGAAATTTAGATGAAGAAGTTAGAACTCTTAATGTGATTATAGTTGTTAGAAGTCTTCTCTGTTTTTCTTGCTACAATGAAAGCTTGACTGACTAAATTAAAGGGGGCAAATGATTAAACCAATATTGCAAGTCTCGGGTTCAAACGAGAGGACATGCACTTAAATTTTCTTAGATACTAATTTAATGGCAATTTCATCTACTTGAAACAGAAATCGACCCAAAAGCCATATTTATGTTGCCATGCAAGCATTTTTAGAAGAAAACTAAGGTTTTACTGCAGAGATGCAGAAGATGAAATTTCAAAGGCAAATTTATTAGAATCAAAAGCACTTTGGGTAACTTGCAAATTGAGAACTCGAGGACAAAATGTAGACACACTCGTACGTTCTGAACTCTTCACCTACTGTTAGTAGATCTCATGTGCTACCCTGCAAAGGTTTGAGGAATGTGTGCTATGATTCAATATCAAGTTTCAGACTCTCAGTGTACGTTTATGATTCAATATCAGAGCTTGGTAACTATTTGCATGTGTTTCTCGCAATACAATTGTGGGCACATCACATATATGCCAAGTTGGAAATTTCCTTCTCACTCAAAAGCAAAAGAACCAAAAATCCTCCACCATTGCTTGTAAACTCTCTAGTACTCGATTGATCTCATCTCTAGATCTTTCTTTTGTGAAAATAATTGCATCCCGGATAAAACAAAAAAAGTCCAATTGCTATAGGACTTAGGGGTCCTGAACTTCAATCTTTTTTAATAAATTAATCACAACCTATAAAATTTTTATCAAGTTTATTTTCTGAGTCACATTCTAATCAATGAAAACTAAAACGTACTTACTACTCTGGCCCAAGCATCTAGATTTACGTACAAATCAATATATATAATAGAATAAAGGATAATATGGTCCTGAGCTTATTTAGCATGATAAAAAAAGGGTTAGATTTGATCTTTTGAATTAATTTAGTTCTTGAATTTGTATAAAATGATTAAAAAAAATTCGATTTCACTTTTTAGTTCAATTTACCCCTGAACTTATTTAAAATAATTTAAAAAAATTATATTTCACATTTTGAGTCAATTTAACCTCTAATTCTTCTTATACTTATAACGTGAGACTCATTATGATTAAAAATATTGTATTTGACATTTTGAGTCAATTTAATCTCTAATCCTTCGTTGTAATTACAATATGAAAATCATTATATATACATTTATTAAAATTGTAGTTGGGATCCAGCCAACTAATTTATTAAAAAATTAATTAATTATAAAATATAGGAGAATGATATATGAATTATGTTGCATCTCTCTTTACCTTAATTGATGGTTTTGAGTTTATAAATATATATTAATTTGAATATTTTAAAATTAACCTCTATTACTGGGTTATCGCTTATAAAATCTATACATTTTTCATGTTGAATTAATTAAAGTTAAAATGCTTGTTTATAAATTTATTATATTACAAGAAATTATGTTTTTATGAATTTTAAATTTATATATTTATAAGTGTTGGAAAAATTTGATCTAAATGTTCTTAGTGTAAGATAAAAAGAGATAAAAAGTCAATTATATTAAATTAAATCAATTATGAATTTATAAAAATCAAAATAAGTTCAAGGGTTAAATTGATTTAAAAAGTGAAATCAGATATTTTTTTAATCATTTTATATAAATTCAATGGCTAAATTAGTCTAAAAGGTCAAATCTAATATTTTTTATCCTGTTAAACAAGTTTAATAACCAAATTTACATTTATTTCTCTATATATAATAATTTAGAAAGTTATACTCTTTCAGTTTTTTTTTTAAGCATTCGGGAAAGAAAAGAAAATCCGATATATTGCTAGCAACAATATTGTATGGGGTACAATATTTTTGTTCAAATTTCTTGTCTTGAATAATTGAGGTTCGGGGGGAGGGGACCATATATAGCATCAGCTTTCATTCCATATGTACATATGCATGCTCTAGCTGAAAAATAGGGTTTCAGAAACTGTTTCTTGAAATGAGAGCAAGCAAACTTTTTTTTTTCTTTTTTTTTTTTTTTTTTTTTTTTTTGAAACTTCATTTCCCATTTTCTTCAATTCTCTGCAAGAAAGCATTGGTGAAATGTTTCTTGTAGCAGGCATATATCAGCTTCATTATCTAGCTAGGTGTGCCCTAATACTGCTATTTGAACTGGTACTAATTATAAGTTCTTGAAAATCTTTTTCTTTTATCAAACATCGAATGTTTTAATTATAATATTAAATTTTCTCTTTGGAAAATATTATTTTTTGAAAAAAATAAATAAATTCCGACCTCATAACAAACCCGCTATAATCCATAGAGAATGTGAAGTAATGTCTGAGCTAGACATATAGAAGGATATATCAGCTGTTATTTTCCTTTCGCTTCTCCAGATTCTAACAAGTTGTTGTGTTTGTTCTCATTGTTATTACCACAAACATTTTGTCGTCAACTGGCTCGACTATGACTTATCGAATAGCAAAACGTGATGAGAGTGACCCAACAAAGGATTTGGGTTTCCAATTTCTCTTCACACTCTTTTGTTTCTACATTACATTCAATAAAAATTCAAAAAAAAATTTGCCTGCTTGGATTCAATCTGAGTAGAGTTAATTTCTTATAATCACTATTCAAAAGATAATAGTAATTTTTATATCAATACGCCACACGTAAAGATACGATATTAATTCATTCGAAAAAAGAATTGAATTTCAAATAACGTATAAACTGACTTGAAAATATTTCAAAGTAGAGATTTATCGCTGGGCGGGTGCACGCCCAATGCAGGATTATCGATATAAATTAAAAGAAATTATAATGAGGATGTAGTGGAAGGTTCTTGTTGGATGTTTGTGGTGTTTTGAAGAGTAACATTGGAGTGTAAGAGAGGTGGAATGGAGACAGCAATACAAGTTATGTTATTACAGCAAATGTGACAAAAATTGCCAATCATCTCGTGATGATTGCTAGCTGTTACTCATACGCACAAATATTTTTGTCTTGGTTGAATTAGTGCAAGTATATATAGATCAAGGAGGGGACCTAAAAATTTATATAACTATAGCTTTTTTTTCTTTTTTTTGTTCGCATTTCTTGAAAGAATGCAACTTGGAGTATGTGAAATAAAAGAAAATTTTGTATTAGAAAATTGAAAAAACTGAAACCAGAGGAGTAATTGAAATTGAAAACTCTCAAAATAGAATTAAATTAATGAGAAGCGCACAAGAATGCTTATATGATAAGAAGGACATAGACGATATAGTAGAAATTTAGGTTGGACAGCCACAATTCGAAGAAAGGAACAATCTTGGATTTAAAAAAACATCTAAATTAAGAAACCAAGTTGTGGAATAGTTTTAGGGTTTGGTGTTTTTGCGTCTCTGTTTGCTTTGAAGATTCCATATATAATATACATCTGACAGCAGACCTTCATGCCTAGTCTGCTATGCGTTTTACGTGCAAGTCTGGGTTTGGATTGGATTCATGTGAATTTTTTATTTATTAAAAAATTTACAGAGAATCTTGAGATAAAATTATTAGTTTTGGGAAAGTTACAGTAGTAGTTTTTGGGGGTTAAACAATATTTTATTTATATTTATATACATATATTCTTTTGGTAAAGAAATTTATAAGGAAAAAGTAAAATCTTGAATGGAATCTTTGAGAGAATAAATTTAGTGGATGCAAAGCTTTGATATTGGCCTTGTAGGAATTTAGATATTTTCAATTATCTATGAAAAAAATAATGATTTTAAATCTGACAACGATAATTTGTATAAATAAAATTGATTTAGTGATAACTTTATAAATGATTTTTCAAAAGACATGAGCAAATCAATCTGATAATATCTAATTTATTTATTTTAAATATTAAATTATTAAAATTAAAATTAAAAAATTTAAAAGCAAACCGAGGGCCAACTTATATTTATTAAAAATTAAATAAAACTCTGATAAATATGAATTGGTTTATAAGGTTCAATTACCTTAAATAAATAATTTTGGATTCAATCCGAAAGATAATATTCTTTACCTTCAGGGTGAAAAATACTTCTGATAATAAAAAAAATTAAATAAAAATTATCTTGCTTAAATACAAAAATAATAAAATTTTCTACGATACTATGGAATTCTATTTTTTCATAGGCTAATTGTTTTAGACACCTTTGTTTTTCATATAATTTTAAGCAATAGTGATATTATTATTATTATTATTATTATTTAATTGTTCTTTTAGATAAATTTTTTTAATTGTCTATGTGTCATATTATTGTCTCTTTCCCCCGGAAAATGCGAGTGTGAAAACGTGGAATGGGACATAAAATAAAAAGTCTTAAATCGTGATTTTTTTTGTTGAAAGGAAATCGTGAATTTTAATGTTGCTTCATTTTGAAGCTTCCATTTTTTTAAAAAAAAAAAAAAAAGAAAAAAAAGAAAAGGGTTTAGCATCACTTTCTATATTCTATTTCTATGTAAAACAATTAATATAGGCATGAGTGGGACTAATGCATTTCCTGATGAATCAAAATATTTAAAATTAATTAAAATTTTAAATGACTCTATGAGATCCAATTTAAGCCAACAAAATACAATATCCTTGCATGCATGCATGTAAGCTAATTTCAAATATTCACAGAATATAGATTGTTAATATGAAGAAAAAAGTTATTGAAGGCAAATTTCCATAACAAAGGAAATGAAAAAAGAAAATGGTCAAAAGAAAGTTAGAAGGAAGTGGTATTATTGTTTGACTTTGACAGGCAACAAGGAGCAAAAGAAAGTGAAAGTGGTGGCCTTTGTGGTCATTTCAATCAAGATGTTAAAAAACATCATCATCTATAATGCATTCCAAAGTTAAAAAAAAAAAGGAAAGAAAGAATGGGACCCAAATGTTCCCAACCTCAACTTCACCCATTTGCATCAAGTTAGTAGCTTTCTCAATGGCTGTCTTTCATCTACTCAACATTTCAATCTCTCACACTTCTTGTCAATGACCATCTCTCTTCCCCCTTTTCCTTACCACTCAAAAAAAAAAATCTTCATTTCTTTTACTTTTTTTTTTTTTTTTTGAAAAATAAAAAATTCTAAGAATTATTCTAAAAATAAAAAATATTCATCTCTCTTCCAATTCTAAATATTTGTTTTTGAATTTTGAATCAAATATTCAACTATAGGATAAGAAATGGTCAACAATTACAACCCAAATACATATCTCATTGAGTCTTTTTGCATACATACAATACAACAAGAAATATAAATGCAATTTAATAAGAAATGAAAAGAAAATTATGACTAAGAAATAATATATATAGGACCATGTGTTTGGCCTTACATGATGCAATTAAGTTAGATCCTAAGCCCCTTTCATTTCTCTCTTTTTCTTTGATTATGTTTGAATAAGGTCTCCACTTAATTATTGATCTCCTTTTCATAGAAAGTGTTAATTCATAATATTCCCACTTTAATGGAAGACCATACCAATTAATGTATATAGGCATAAGGGCCACACTAATTATGCCCATTGTCTCACACAAAGCATGTCTTAGATCACCATAATTTTTAAGAGAAATGCATCACCACAATCATGAAGGATGTACAAAAATTATTCTTGTTTTGTTTGTAACACTTTTGGTATCACCAATTAAACTATTTATAGGAACTTCAATTTTGGGTTGGTTGATTCAAATTATTGATTCTAAAATTAAACTGATATTGATCAATTTTTTTTTAATTTCGACGTAATATTTAGCTTAATATGCCTAAATTGATCTAAATATAATAATATGATTTATAATTACTATCAATAAACTTTTTGATCATCAACCTTTGGATTCCCTTACACATCATGATCAACTTTTCTTTAGTGGTTCGCTTGATGAACCAATATGACCCACTTTATTCATAACCCTAAACCCCAAATAGGATGGTGATATGTAAAAATAATATCTAACTATATATTAAGACATTATCATAATTCAATACTAAAAATTTTTTTTAGTTAAGAGATTGAGGATTATCAAAAGAGGGATAGGAACAGGCTAGACAGATGGGGACTTAGCTTGAATTTATGATGTAGAATGCCTTAATCTGAGGGGCAATACTATATATACATTGTCTGAAAGAAATATCATGTGGGTCTCTGTACTTTTGCTAATTGGACAATTGTAAACGTGGATGAAATAGTTTCATTCAAGTCTCTACCAACTACTATTTAAAACATAATTATTTCCAACTCATTTGGTTATACCCTTCTATAGTTCATTTGTTCCTTAAATTTATGGTCAACCCTTCATTTATTTGACTCTATCTCCAATCCAAATTTCACTTGACCTCATTCTTCTATTTCAATGCACTTTTCCATATTTAATTTCCGTTTATTTATAATATATTTGATTTTATTCTAATAATCTGTTTACGTTGCGCCAATAATGTGTTTCTGTATTAAGTTTTTAATTATGTACTATTATATGATTGTTTTTATATCCATTACATGCCCTTTCCATCACTTCAATCAATTTTCCATTTTTGGAGTTATAATTATAAGTGACACCACTGTCCAAGTTCAATCGAGCTGACCCAATAATAGTAGGCCATCTGTCATCTCCTTTATGTATCAAACTGTGCACTTTGCTACATGTCAGATTTTCACTTGACTGTACAGTGCATATGTCAGACTATTGCTGTCACTGTATCACTGTAATTTGTTTTATAAAAGACAAAAGAAAGTGGGGAGAGAATGACAACGTAATTGAGACAAATATAAGGATTAAACCCTTAAAATCTTAGGTTATGGTTCTTACTTATATATAAAGGTTGGATGGAGAAAGGGACAACTATGCCTAGCTGTTACCATTATTTTTGGTCCTTAATCTGTGGACATATTTGTCATTTTCCAGTATTAAAGGGATATGTTCTTTTCCTGTGTTTGGTCAATTCTGCCTTTCTCTTTTGTGCTTTGGGCATGACTGCCCACAAGGTTTCATTACATGGCTCCTCATATATCCTTATCTCATTCCCTATATGTTGAATGTCGTTTTGGATTCAAATTTACCTCACCCTCTCTTCAATTCAATTCATCATAACTAATAACTCATTTTTACCTTTTATATATATATATATATACTTACTATAATTTCCTTAAATAGCCCATAACGTCCTCAACAAGATTAACGCGCGATAAATTTTATTCGCAATACACACACAAGATGTTTTAATCCACTACAGTGGAAATTATGATGGGTTGAATTTGGATTAAGTATAGAAAATAAATAAATCCCTGGATATATGCATTTAATTAAAATTTGAATACTATCATGGGTCCCATAATTATTGTATTTTTCTACAAATGTTGACAATTATTGGGCAAGAGATTCTCTCACTCCTTTGACTAAATGCAAAAATTTTGATCAAAATGTGATATTGACAAACTCTATCACAATCAAATAAATAAACATTGCACTCTTTCTCTAACAAGAAACATTATCTGATTAATCATATAATTAACTTAAGCTTCTAAGTGTAAGCTGAAAATGAGTTTGTTTCTATTATTAGTGTTTTGATTCAATAATTCAACATGATAAATTAATATTAATTATTATAACAAGACACATAAACATGCTTAAAATTTGGCTCCCTCACATACTTAAGACACAATCATAATCTAATGTGGTCCTACAACAAAACATATTTTAAGAATTTTTTTTTGTTTATATTACAAGTGTCTCTAGTTCATTGAGCTAGGTTTAATCATGTTCGCATTGCGTCAGATTCATAAGTGAGAAGTGTTGTTACCAAAGATTTTATTTATTTATAAGAATCGAACAATTTATCTTTTACTTCATGGATCTGAATCCTTTTTTACTTCATGGATCTGAATCCTTTTTACTCAATAATGTATGTACAAAAGTATATGTAACCAATTTGAACAAAGCATGCTAAGGTGAAACACTTACTCAATAATACCGTTATGGATCAAATAAAAGTGCTTTTGGTAAATTGACTACTTGAGGTATAGAAATGGCAGCTTTTGCTTTTAAAAGTTTTGCTCTTTTTTGAATAGATTTTAGGTGTGGGAATGACTGGCTGTCTACGCAAGGGAAAAAAAAAAAGAAGAAAAAGAAAAGAAAAGTCTTTGTGATTGTTAGTTGCTAGTTGCTAGTGCATGCCCATATGGATGGAATCTATAAAAGTAATCTCCAACATTTACAGCAAAAAAGTGACCGCATTTGCGCATTCTACTAAATACTTTAAACCGAAGCATAACGTAAAAATTAAAATATTTTGAATATTATATTGCGAGGTAATTCTGTATTTATGGATCATAAAATAACTGAAATAATTTGAAATCACTCACTCCTTTCATGTTTTACGGGAAATAAAAAGAGCAGTTAGATTATATCTGATTGGCATATATATATATGGACTTTAATGTTTTATCTCAGCTACGCAGCATATTATACTTTATTGCTTTATTTGGAAAATTTTCATACTATCGAAAATTTTTAAAGAAAAGTGTTATCTGAATTTTAAATCTAACTTTTTTTTTAGATAAAGTAAATATTCGACTTAAGATTTTTTTTTTTTAAATTAATAAGAGAGAATACATGTTAGGGTTTAAATTTATCATAAATTATAATTTACTTTATGTAAAAGTATTTCCCTACAATCATCCAAAACCACTAGATTAAACTTTGAATCCAAAATGCCAACAAACAAAGCTACTAAAGGGTTAATGGTCCTAAAGGAATGAATAGTGGGTGACCAAAAACTACAATACCACCATCAATCTCGAGCCCCAGATTGAGCCTCGAGATTCTCACATTCTCACAAAATAAGAGTAAAGAAACAAAAATGAAAATTTAAGAAAAGTGAAGGTTTTGGGTCTTTTACTGTATGGCCAAACTCAGGGAATGTTTGATTCCCCATTATGAAGAAATGCATTTTTTATCAAAGCCAATTTCTTTTTCTTTTTCTTTTTCTTTTTTTTTTTTTTTTTGCCCTTTGCACATTTTCTTGATAACCCAATAAAGTACACACAGATATGAACAATTCTCACCTCAAAAACCCATCTCTAGGCCATAACATGAACACTAATGACTCACTAACCCATAAAGGAATTTTGGTTTCACTATATGCATACAAGTGTTAGAAGATATTATTTTAGTAATAATTGCCATTTCTCATGCCTAGTTGCCCCTTTTATTTGTTTATAAATTAATGGTAAAGTTTAAAAAATATAAAATTCACATGTTTATCCTTACCAGGCCAATGCATGATTAACCCAATAATGAGAATTTCCTATTCTCTCCCTGCTTTAAGAATATTTGTCTAGATTTTGTTACTTTGTTGCTTTTAAGATTATGGCCTATATATATAAAATATTATTTATTATATATATAATATTCATTTCTTTAACCTACTGACTCATGGTGACAGCCATGCTAGTGCGCTTTATTATACAAACTGGTTCTTTTCTTGTGTGTGAGACTGACAAAAGATTTTAGTGAATGGATTTCTGGCATGGAAAGCAAGAAGTGGGTTCGAACCTAAGAATTACCTTCAACAAGAACAACTCATTTCGAAGTTAGTTTCACTGATAGAGAAAACACAGTTATTGTCATTAGAATTTTGAGCATTCGGTTTCTCTGTTTCTTGCACAATATTCTACTTCAATGGATATGAGAAGAAGAGTAGTTTTCTTTTGTTTTGTTACTTTCTTTTCGTTTTGGAGTACTGCATATGGGTTGTTATCTCCTAAAGGTGTAAACTTTGAAGGTAAATATTATAGAGTTTCTTCCTTATTGTCAAATTTGAATGTGTTTCTGTATTTTTTTTTTTTTTGCTTCAAATGAGGAAAAAATGGGGGTTTTCTGATATGGGTTATTTTTATTTCAGTGCAAGCTTTAATGGGTATAAAAGCTTCTTTACATGATCCGCATGGGGTTCTAGATAATTGGGATGGTGATGCTGTTGACCCTTGTAGCTGGACTATGGTCACTTGTTCTCCTGAAAGTCTTGTGATTGGCCTGTAAGAATTCTAAAATCTCTCGTTTTTATTTTTCCAAAAGTTTCATAACATGACATTTATGTTAAATAGCTTATATTAAATCAAAGTGTATTTATTTTCTAAACATGGTCTTATATTAATGCAGGGGAACTCCAAGCCAGAATTTATCTGGTACTCTTTCTCCAAGCATTGGCAACTTAACAAATCTTCAAATTGTGTAAGTTCCCATTATCTGATAAGCATTTCTAAGGAGAAACTTCTCCTTTTCTCTGAAAAAATTGTCTCTGGTGTTCAATTTGTGGTGTTCTGTTTATTTTTGCAGGCTTTTACAGAACAACAATATTACAGGACCAATTCCTGCAGAGATAGGAAGGCTATCGAAGCTTCACACACTTGATCTTTCTGACAATTTCTTCACTGGAGAAATTCCTTCTTCTTTAGGCCGCCTAAGGAGTCTCCAATACATGTAAGAACAAATTATTTTTAAATCTAAATATGAAAATGAACAATTCTATCTATGTTATATGTATTTTTAGGAATACGCCACTTCTGAGTATAAATTTTTTACTTGGATCGTTTGAACCTGATATAGGAGGCTAAATAATAACAGTCTTTCTGGAACTTTCCCGATGTCATTGGCTAACATGACCCAGCTTGTGTTTCTGTAAGTCTAACGACCTATTATTGTGCATGAATGGTTTATATGCATTTATTGTGCATTAGTGATTTATATTTGACCAAAATCATCTCATTAAAAAAGGTTTTGTCTGTTGACTTCAGTGATTTGTCTTACAATAATCTAAGTGGCCCTGTACCCAGATTTCCAGCTAAAACATTCAAGTAAATTCTCTCTCTCTCTCTCTCCTTCCTTCTTTGTCTATGACTCTCTAGATTGTTAATTATACACTCAAATGCATTTCTTTATTGTTGCAGCATCGTTGGGAACCCTTTAATATGCCCAACTGGGTCTGAACCGGAATGCTTTGGGACAACACTAATGCCAATGTCTATGAACTTGAATAGCACACAAAGTAAGGATACTTGAGAAAACCTTTTTTTTTTTGTTTGTTTTCTTTCCATAATTTTCTATGTAAAAGCTTCGGCTTGGTCTTGGGTTGATTCTAACTTTAACATCTTTGCAATTTAAGCTGCTTTACCTTCTGGCAGACCAAGGAATCACAAAATAGCGGTTGCATTCGGTTCTGGTGTTGGTTCTGTCTCACTCATCATTCTTGTGATCGGATTACTTCTATGGTGGAAGCAAAGGCATGATCAACCGATATTTTTTGATGTTAAGGGTGCGTAATAAGTGATTCTGTTCTTTCTATAATTAACATTGAATGGCTAGTTAATCACTCTGATGAGTCCTAAATGTTTTCGGAATATTAGACCGACACCATGAGGAAATTTCTCTTGGAAACTTGAGGAGGTTCCAATTTAGAGAGCTTCAAGTAGCAACAAATAACTTTAGCAACAAGAACATACTTGGAAAAGGAGGCTTTGGCAATGTGTACAAAGGAATTCTCCAAGATGGAAGTATTGTTGCCGTCAAGAGGCTAAAAGATGGCAATGCTGTTGGAGGAGAGATTCAATTCCAAACTGAAGTTGAGATGATAAGCTTAGCAGTGCACCGTAACCTCCTTAGGCTATATGGATTTTGTATCACACCGACAGAAAGGCTTCTAGTGTATCCTTACATGTCAAATGGCAGTGTAGCTTCTCGTCTTAAAGGTGATACATTTTTGCTTTTAATACCAAAGATGGTTTAATTAAGCTTGTTTGGCATTGAGATTGAAATTGCTTTTGCAGAGAAACCCAGTTTTAGATGCTGTCCAAAAAATTGGTTTTGGAGTGTTACTTTAGTCGTTTTGAAGCTTTTATGATTAGAACATGTAAACTTCACCTTAAACACAAACTTTAGTGATGTCAAACCAACATTTTCAACTAAGTGCTTTTCTCAATAGCACCTCAAACAACAATGCAGACACAAGTCTTAAAATGCTACTTTCAACAGATGAAATCATAAAACTGACCCATCTTTCATTAATTGGCAGGAAAACCGGTTTTGGATTGGGGGACGAGGAAGAGAATTGCGTTAGGAGCTGCAAGAGGACTATTATACCTCCATGAGCAATGTGATCCAAAGATTATCCATAGAGACGTTAAAGCAGCAAATATATTGCTTGATGACTATTGTGAGGCTGTGGTAGGGGATTTTGGATTGGCAAAGCTTTTGGATCACCAAGATTCACATGTTACTACCGCTGTTAGAGGCACAGTTGGACACATAGCACCAGAATATCTTTCCACAGGCCAATCTTCTGAGAAAACAGATGTTTTTGGATTTGGTATTCTGCTTCTTGAGTTAATCACTGGCCAAAGAGCACTAGAATTTGGCAAAGCAGCTAACCAGAAAGGAGCCATTCTAGACTGGGTGAGCACAATATTTGAGGCACCATTTAGAATATAGGAATTTTGAAAAATCAATCTTTTGGCTCAACGAAGAGAGAATAAAATCCCTCACTCACTAAAATTTTTGAAATCCCCACATAAGAGGTGGATTTTTTTGAAGCCCGTCATTATACTGACTGAGGAATTTTCTAAATTGTTTTTTTAGTATTTTAAAAACACCCTTTACTTTTTTATATTTAGCGTCCATACCAGTAAAGTAAGATTGTAGAAATCCATCAAATAGAAAACTCAGTTCTTTAATTTCATAGATTTTCACAAATAACTTGGATTTTAGAAACCCTCAAACCAAATGTAGCTATAGTCCATTCCTTGCTTCTAGATCTCTTCAAAATTTTCCAACTTAATTGGTTCACATTCCTATAATTGCAGGTAAAGAAGATTCATCAGGAGAAGAAGCTTGAAATGCTTGTAGATAAAGATTTAAAAGCGAACTATGACAGAATTGAACTTGAAGAAATAGTACAAGTGGCACTTTTGTGCACCCAATTCCTTCCAAGCCATAGACCAAAAATGTCTGAAGTAGTTAGAATGCTTGAAGGTGATGGACTTGCAGAAAGATGGGAAGCTTCTCAAAGAGTAGAAGCAACTAAGCCCAAACCCCATGAATTCTCTTCATCGGATCGATATTCTGATCTCACTGATGACTCTTCATTACTAGTTCAAGCAATGGAGCTCTCTGGTCCAAGGTGAATTCTTTGCAAAAATTTTCATATATTTTCTTCTTATTTTTTTTTCCTCCTTGATTTTCAAAGAGAATTAGAATGTTAGAAGAGCAAATTTATAGGTGAAGATGTTTTGTAATAGTGCAATCATGATTGAAGTTCTATTTTCTTTTTTCTTTTTTCTTTTTTGTATAATAGGGGTTATATTCAGAACTCTAAAGGGTTTAAATGTTTTTACTGAATTGTACAGATTCTGTTTGGCAAAACTGACAATTTTTAGAATGGAAAAAATTTCATGTATTTGTTTTCTGATTTGAGTGAAATTTTGTATGACCGTTATATGTTCAATATACTAGACTAATAGGATGTTGCAGTCAATGCACCAGACTTTCTCAGTACAATATTTGGTAATGTGCAATACAAATTGTGCTATAACCAATATGCTGATATCAAATTTAAAAATCAAATTAAGCAGAACCCTAATTAAAAAATCAGATTGAGCAGAACTCTAATTGACACGACACTAAATAAGCCTTCAATTTAATTGCATTAGCAAGTTTAATTGTGTTATTGTATTTAACGTTAGTGTCCCTTTGCTTTCTTACCATAGTAGAAGATATAACCTACAATTAATTTTACATGTAATAGTATCGTTCCTAAATATAAATAAATGGAATATGGTTTCAGATTCGAGATTTCTCAATTACAAAAACTTTCAGTAAATTTGATGAATTAAGATACTCATGTCGTAATCCACAGTAGTATTCTGGCCCGTTTCAATAATATATAAACAAAATAATTGAACAGATGTGCAAACAATAGTCGAGTTGCCCAAATAGTACGAATACGGAGTACCAACTGTACTCAAGTTGTTGCTTGTTGACATATGTTAAAGGAAAAGCAGAGTGTAGACAGGTTGCAGAGGACTGAACAGAGGAATTAATTGGATTCTGTTGCATACATCCTGTTCACCTCAACAAAATCGGACAAAACATCATCAATTCTTGCTTTAAGTTTTGTTCCAGCGTTTCCACTAAAGAATTGCAATTTGCAAATTTCTTTCTGAAAAAATTTCATTTAGGTTTTCACATGCACGTTGATCAGCAACGAATTTTCAGGTAACTTTTAGTATTATTCAATGGTGGAGCATTTATACGAATAGTTAGAGTTTGAGATACTATATTATAAAACATCTAGTATAAATAACTGATAGCTATCAAAAGAGCTAGTAACTACTAAAACAGTTGATTTTAACTGTTTTATCGAATAAGCTACAGTAGCATTATCTACCAAGTTATGGACCAACTTTCGCACTACACATAAAGTCACTCTCTTGGATATGTTCAAAGATGAAAAAATCACAGTTCTCAAAATCCTCGTTATGTGGTCTTGCGATTAATAAGATGGGTAAGCAAACCCACTTTACCAATCCAACTAACAACGTTCTTGACTTCCCTAGGTTCTGAAAGTACATTGCTTCTGCAACTCAATGACTTTCCTGGTTTTACCATGGTGAAATAGCATTTCAAAATTTACAGGATTTATTGTGCTTTTAAATTTATGAATTCCGATGGCATACCTCTCCGCAACAGCAACAACAGTTTTTAAGATTTTTAATTTTAATACCTAAAAATTTTAGGCACGATTAAATAACTTTTGCAATAATAATATTCATCTTTTTCAATTATACAATAAATATTTAGTTGATGTAATTTTGCAAATTAAATCGTTCAATAGAATAATTTTATAAAATGTGGTAAGATAAAGCATTTAACAAGTACAATTCTATAAATTGAAACGTTAAATGAAGCAAAATTGCTACAAATTTTTTTTTTTTTTGAAAAATTAAAATAAATAAATAAAAGAAAAGGGAAGAAAAATTTTTTACTCTTCAGAGTGAAAAGTTAGGCACAGAAAATAAGTAAATAAGTAAATAAATAAATAAAAAGGGAAGAAAACATTGTTTACTCTTCAGAGTGAAAAGTCTGACACAGAAACAATAAGGGAAAAGTAGAAAAGTGCTTAGGCTTATATTCTCTGCGAAGAGACTGCCTGAATCATTGATTGAAACCTAGTAAAATAGTAATAACGAAAAATGACCAAAAAAACCAATCACTCAAAAAAGAATAGAAGAGTGTTTTGATAGCATAATAAGAAGCATCAGCATAACAAAAGAATATCCGCTAGAAATAAGAAAGAAAAGATCATGATTCATGGGGAAGTTGGATAAAAGCTTGAGAAGATATAGAAAGCTCAATTCATCTCCATAACACAGATAGCCAGCCAAAAAGCACTAGTTCATTAACCATAAACAAGCTAGAACAAGCATTTGTCACCAGGAGCTTTAAATAGCTCATGAGCCGACTGATTTCAAGCTCTAATCGTGAAAATATTTTTTCACTGCAATTTAATGCTAAGAATCATATGGTATATACTTCCTCAGCGAGAAATGCAGATATCCAGATAATCCACCTTGAAGCATATCTCTAATTATTGTATTATATGGGTATAAAAAAAAAATTATTTGCTTATAAACAAGCATCACTAGTTTATGTCAAATACATCACAACAAATTTACATGCAAGAGACTTCAATGGTTGCCATTGTTTTTAAATTACAACATGAAAAACCTACGAAAAAAAATCAGAAATGCCTTTGGAGGTTTGACGAAGGAAAGCTTACAGGGTTAAACTTGTAAATTTCACATGTTCAGAAGCCCGGTCGAGTTGCTGCAACAGTAATTCTGAAATCCTTTCACCGCCGCTGTACTTTACAATAGTCATTAATTCCAGCATTGGCGAATGAGCAAGCAAAAGTTTAATGAATTCCCATTCAGTTCCTGATCCAAAGATGCCTCTAATCTTCACTACTTTGAGTTTGTTGAAATAGAAGTCGCAGAGACACTGTGCTCTGACAAAATCAGTAACAGTTGTATGTTCCTGACTAGAAGTATCAACCTACACAGAATAACAAGGTAGAAGTCATCTCCATCAGCATGTGAATCCCACGCAAGCATCAAACTTAGATCACTAATTGGTTATATACTTTGGTCCTTCTATTTCAAAATTAGTTATTTAAGTCTTGAGATTTGTTAATACTCTGCACTTTAGTCCTTTATTATGAGAATACAAAATTTTCACCACATTTAGTCCCTGTTGCTTTAAATTTATCCTTCAAATTTTAAATCAATTTCTAGTGCCAAAATTAATTTTAAAACACTTTAGTCTCTAGAAATCCTTTAAAACCATTTACATTTTTACCGGTGACCAGTAGTACAGTCATGAAATTGTTATTTTGAAATAATAGGGATCAGGCAAACCTCAGGGTTTTTCTTTGTTTATCCTAATTTATTTCTTGACCACCAAAAAATCACTACTCAAAAAATTATAATAGCTGTCCGCCAAATTAACTCACCGTGATAAGAAGTTCTTCTAAATTTGGGCAGCTTCTAAGAATAGAAATAGAAGCCTTAAGGTCTCTCAGACGGGTAAATCTTACTTCTCTTAGATCAAGGGCCAAAAGGCAGTTGAGCATGGTAGGAAGTCTTTCAGGTACATCATCGTTAGCTAGAAACTAGATGCAAAGCATGGAATAATATTGCATGAGAAGTTTTATTTATTCTAAGAATTCGAAAGAAAACAATTAAGATAAATAAATAAACTCAAACAAAGCTTTCAAGTATAAAAATAATACCTCAAGAAATTGACCATACAAACTGAGCTTGTTTATACTATCTAGACAGCCCAAAACTCTGACTAAGTTGCAAACTTTCCCTTGCTCATGACGCCGAAGTATAGCATGTCCATACATAGGAATCATGCGAATATCAACAGTAGCTAGAAGCGAACTACTTCCAAGACAGATATCTTCAAATTTAGAATCTAGTTTCAAGTATTTTATGTTTGGGTTGTGGATCCTTACAAAAGATAAATGATCAATATTCCATAGTGTCAATTTCTCAAGAACAGGGCAATTGCAGATTAAACTTTCAAGCGTATCGCTCACTATAAATGAATGACTAAGCTGAAGGCTTTTGAGGCAATCAAATCCTCTAAAAAAAGTAGGAAGCCTGAATATACAACCATAAAGCTCCAAGCAATTAAGCTTTGGACAGGAGAAAACACAGGAAGGCAGCTTAAAACGCTTTATGAAACTGAAGTCCTGAATAATTAACTCCTTGATTCCTTTCTCTGTTAGAAAATCTATCCACTGATTTAAATCAGAGTAGTTTGGACAGCAATATGTTGCAAGCTTGAACTTCTCTATTGGACCACTGTGATAGAATCGAACCTTGTTAATGATTTTCATAATTTCTACCCACCTGGCTACCTTGTCTGATAAGGAGCTTCGGATGCATTTATCATCGAAAACAAACTGAGAAAGGCCAGTCCACTTATATCTCCATTTCCTTGATAAGATACTAGTCCTTGCAGCCTCTCTTAGCGGCAGGTGCACTAGGATGCTGTCTAAAACATCCCACGGTAGGTTACTTATCCTATCTATCTTTGCCTGGTTTTCCATTTCAGGGGGCCTGTGATATTTCCCTAGATTGTTCATCCGTTATTTGGCTGAATTTAAAAAAAAAAAAAATCTAAATAAATAAACTGGAATAGGTTCTTGAGAGAGAGAGCACAGTGACCTGCAAAAGATAATTTCTCTTGTGCATAAAAATTACTAAGTCAATAAAAGAAGAGAAAAAGAAAAAGTTATGAGCTAGAAGAAGAAACGAGAGTATAAGAATGATAACTGCAAACTTGTAATTTCTTTTCGTACTGGTAAATGATCTTTATGTGGAAAACGACTTCTAAGCCAAAAAGAAGAAAAATTCAAGAGAAAAGGGGAAAAGGCATGCAAGCATTTCCTATTGCGTAGGAGCGTGAGTGAGAAAGAGAAATAAGAAGTGAAAAATATGAGACTAGCCAAATGCAGTTGAAAATCACTCAATTTTATGTATTAATTCCCTGTTTGAAAGAGAGCCAATTCTAGTATGTTGACATAATAATTGTACTCATAATTTGTTTGGCTGACAAGAATTCTATCTCACCCTAGAGCAGCTGTAAGTGGAGGACAGAAGTAAGGTTTCATGCCTAACCTAACAAATGCGGACATCATTGTACCTCCCTGACAGTGAGTAGCCACTCATTTTCTGAAGTTCAGAGAAAGTGAAACAATAAGCATACAAGTAACAACAAACAAGTGTCGTCAGGTCAATATAATCAGAGGCCAAACTCCAAAGTTAACGTAATTATGACACAACATTTATTATGATAAGAAGATATTCTAATAGAAATGGTATTGAAATGAGAAACATATTCTAATAGGAAACAACCGCAACAAAGCTTTGCAAGGATAAAGGATCAAACAAGAAACAAATTTCTTGTCATTGGGGAATACCAAAAAAAGAAAAGAAGAAACAAAAGAAAATTAAAAATAACAACAGTCAATAATAATTACTTAAAAACAAGCAATTAAAAGCAAATATTCATCATCATTTGGAAGACTGAGATAAACCCAAATTGTTATTTTTTTAATAATGTTATAATATGAAAATGGGTTTGTCTTTTTACAGAACTCCAAATAAAAATTCCCCAATTCCTTTCCTACTTTTCGAAGCAAGCAGAATAATCATTTCTTCTTTTTCAGCGAATTTTTTTACTAATTCTTAAAATTCTGTCAATAATCAGAACAAATCCACTTCTTCAAGCTTCCATTCTCAACAACACCAAACAGTGATTCAAGTTGATCAGAATTAGGATCCAAGCTAACCACACAATATTCATTTATTGTATTTACTGAAGAAGAAAAAAAATGAAAAAAGAGAAGCTGAAAAAATTACCTTTACCATAAAAACCGGTGATCGGCGACCGGCTATCCGCCATCGGCGACGACTGAAAGTGGTTCTGGTGGACCCAGTGTGAAAGAGGAGGTTGGTGTTCTCAATTCTGTCTATGCAACGTTAATAGATCCGTTATTCTTAATGTTTGGATTAGCTACAGTAATTAATTATTCTCTCATATTTTGCTTCAATTATGGTATCAACATCCACTTTTAAAAAATTACTTAAAATCCAATTTTTTATTTTTTATTTTATTTTATTTTTCAGAATATGTGTCTCCAACTCGGATTAAATAAAAATATATTCTCAACATTAATGACTTCAGAATTTGGATTAAATAAAAATATATTCTCAACATTAATGACTTTAGAATTTCAGAATTTTTATCTGTAGTCTTATGGCAAATTTGAGTAATTTTATCTAATAAATTTTTTTTTTGTCAAATCGTACATACATTTATCATTAAATTATATTTTTATATACAATTAATTTATATATTATAAATTTGATTATAAAAGTAATTCTTATGTATCATGCATAATATGAGATGATCAGCATAATGTAAGAATACCCATATTGAGTAGGATTTATTTTACAATGAGAAAATTATTTAAAACTCTTTGAGATTTTTATTAATGTATATTTTGTCTCAAATTGGATGTGTTTAGGTTGATAGAATTTAAACTATAAAAAATATATATTTTATTTATTTGTCAGATTACTTCATTTTGGTGAGATAAAATAAACTATAATCCATGGATTTGGTAGATTTTATAGATTTTAATTGTATGGTTTTAGAGGAAACAAAAATCATATTTCAAAATTAGAATTTTCTCAATTCATTATTTACATTGATAGTATAAATTAAATCATTTAATTTCATTCTAAAAATATTTTTTAAATTTATAAAATGATGTAATACCCTTCGGAATATTTAAAGGGACTCTATGTCTATAATTCGAATTCAAAACTTATGATTAAATGAGAAGTGATCTCTTTAATCTCATCCATTCGGATTTTATTTTGTTCTATTAATTATTCCATGCTTAAGGCTTCTTATATATATATATATATATATATATATATATATATATATATATATATAAAAGTAGCTATAATCTCTCTTGGAGAGTAGAGCGGAAAGGTTTTTGATAGTAAAGCGCGCTTCCTTAACTTATTTGCTCACCCTTAAGTGCTGATGTCACTTACCACCTCAATCAACACCTTATTAATTTCATAAAAAGTCTTTAATTATGCGTAATGAATTTTTGACGTCATTAAATTCTTAAATTTTTCTACTACTACATTAAAATTTGTTACCCGAAATATTAAATTTTGATTAACATTTTTAAATTCTACATTATTAAAAAAAAAAATCTTTGTTTTGCCCTTTCTTTTTTTTTTTTTTTTTTTTTTTTTTTTTTTGCCTTAGTTGAGCTTAGGGGATGGAAGCAAGATGGGCTTTGGCAAATATCCAACCCTTAAAAAAATCAATTTAAAGTGATAGAACCTGCAAAATACCTAGCTGAGCTACACTCTCTAACTGGTATTACTATTTGCTATTCTGCTTCCAATCGAACCTGCAATAGAAAATTAGAAATTAAGAAAATGGACTTCAGGCCCAATAAATGAGGTACAAAGTGAACTGGATTTATTCAAACCCTCTCAACAAATTTTGTTTGAGGCCCAATGATTCTCATATAGTTCTACTTTGGGCCGACCTAAGAAATTGCGATGGATAGGATTCAGGTCTAGTAATCCACTGTCTAGTAATAAAATAAAATATAAACTATTGATAAATGAATTTAATTTAATTTTACTACCATTTGTTATAAATGAATTTAA
The DNA here is from genome assembly GCF_041381405.1 of Jatropha curcas. NCBI lineage: Eukaryota > Viridiplantae > Streptophyta > Magnoliopsida > Malpighiales > Euphorbiaceae > Jatropha > Jatropha curcas. Next base: position 26,827,663 of record NC_143154.1, read on the forward strand.
ATATAATTCATTTTCATATTTAATATATTTAATTCAAAACAATTGAATTTCACATATTTATATTTAGAATAAAACTCAAAACTGTTTTACTTTTATTTTCTAAAATATTCTTAATACAATAATTTTAGGCTAGGAGGAGGATAAATAATTTTATTATGAAATTTAATTTTATAGAATTAATTTAAAAAATTTAACCTATTTTGAAATAATTTAATTCTATTTAAATTCATAGAATTGAATTTAATGAATTGAAACTTTTACCTTTCATTATATTCTAAACACAAAAAAATTAAATTTATAAATGAATTTCATAAAATTTTATAGAATTCATTTATTTTATATAAGAGTAAATCTTTCTATACTTATAACTTATATATAAGTTATAATGAGTTTAGATAATATACTTAATCATTTTCGATTTCAAATGTTTGAATAGATTACAACAAAGTTTCGATTTATACCAGGTTTTATAGAAAGAGTTCAGCTTCTACCAATAGAACTTTCCATAAAATGTGAGTTTATTATCATAGCTTATGAATTCCAACCCATTTTTTCCATCATATAGTAATTATTTAATGTTGGCACTTTTGATTATCATGAAGATATTTTTAATTATTCAATGAAAAAAAATAATAACTTAAAAAAAATTGTTTATATGAAAACACTTGCACCAATTAAGCGTAAGCAAATTTTATCTGTTGTTGGTAAAGATTTAGCAAATTATAAATTTGAACATTCATTCTTTTCATTTTCAAGTAGACGTTTTCGAATTTTCTTCCATGCAAAACAAAACAATTGATGCGTCAAAATCAAAAGATCATAATGGATAAGTATCAATGTCTTCTCCTCACCACAAATTAAATTTGCCTTAGCAGTCGACAAATTATCTATTATAATATTTATATCAACACTTATCTCCTACATTAGTTATACCCTCTGAAATTCACAAGTAAGGTTTCAATCCAAAATTCTTAGATTTGTGCTACATATACATGAAGGGACGAATATGTACTTTCAAATTGTGTTGGATGAATTGTAATATAATATAATTAAATGTATTAATATAGTATAAACACTAAAATTATATTATGTTAAGTTTCATTTCAATTCATAAGGGTAATATATATTTAAATCTCTAAATTATATTTTAAATAAAACACTTTCATCACATTATTCTTGAGAAAGTACTATTACATTTCAATCCAGTATTAAATTTTTTATCTAAAAAATCGGCACTTTTCATTCAAAAATTTGGCTTTAACTTACAAAAAAATCATGACTCATGCGATTTGTTGGAAAAACACTCTAAGCTGACCTTCGTCCCTCTGACACCCCAAATAAAAAACTTTGTAATATTATCACCGTAAATTCAAGTTTAGCTAAAGTTTTAAATAAAAAACTAATAAAGTGGGTTTCATAGAACCATCTCAGGTTTACTTAAACCATGACACCATTTTGATACCAATACTCACCATTTCACTTGGTCGTTTTTTCACCAAAAATCCTTCATTGCTAAAGCGACTCTCTTCTCTCTACCTCTCCTCTTCCTTCTTCTCCTTCTTCATTCGCGATAATGGTGAGTCGTAGTAGCCAAATCTCCTTCTTAAACTTTTACAATTTCTACACAATCTTGCAAAATCGATCAAAGATAATCGATATAGGCGTCTTAGGAAGATGATTAAAGCTCACATTGCCAATTGAAGTTGCCGGAAACAACTCAGGCGAGTTGGACAGGCGCCACTTTGCAACCAACCTCTCTCTCTTGATCAATGGCACCACAAAACAACGATGGAAAGTTGCTCTTGAAGTGAAAAACAAGGAAAGATGATCTTCCTTTGGAATGGTATCTCCCTTGCGAACAAAACCCCTCAATAAATTTGTGGCTCCTGTCTCCTTTGCGAGATTCGAATGAGAGAAGTTGTTGCCACCATGATAATAGTCGGTAATGGGGATTGAACTCAATCAAAAATGAACCCTAGTTAATGAGAAGTTGGTATCAGAACTGTGCATTTTGATGCCTTGAATTAAGTGAACCCAACATGATTTTGTGGGATCCATTTTATTAGTTTTTTATTCAAAATCTTAGCTGAATTTGGATTTAGGGTGATAATATTATAAAATTTTTTATTTGGATCGCTAAGGAACGAAGGTCAGTTTAGAATGTTTTTGTAACAAATCGCATAAAATTTTTTTATAAATTAAGCGTATAAATTGGGTATATTTTGTCAAGAAAATGTATTTGACTAACAGTAAAATGCTGATTTTTAGTACCAAAAGACTTGATAGTGAATTAAAATAAAATTATAAATATTATAGTAATTTTTTAGAAATAGAGAGACGAAAAGTGTAAATTTAAAGAGTTAATTATATTTCACTTATTCCTCAAATATAATGTAATTATATATAGCTTTGCAATGGACCAAAAGCGGTAAACGAGGGGATCAGAACAGTCCTCTTAAGTCTCACCAACACGTGGTGGAGATGCATCCTAATCCATATGGCTTGTTTCGTGGCAGTGCGTTATTGGCTGGAGGTATTTCCATTGGGGTTTTTCTGAGTCAGCTTCCCCTCTTTATGTAAGGATAAGGAAGTCATTTGGTTTGCACATCAGCATCCGCACCGTTTAAATTGAGAAAAAGAATGCAAGTGAAGTGATACAATCAATACAAGTCAGCATTGATGAGATGCAGATGTGTTTTCCTGTGGGACCCTCAATAGCTTTTTGGGCCACTCATAGTTGTAGAAGAAGACAAAAAGTAAAAAGTAAGACAAACTAAGAATGTTGAGGAAAAGTTGTCCCAACTTGCTGGGACAAGTTTAAATAAATCGATGATTCGATGTTTAGCAATGAAGTAAATGTTCGTTTTTATTCCATAAAATTATCGGTTTGAGTAATTTTTTTATAAAATATTAAATATTATGTATATTAATTTTTCATAAATTATATTTTAATTTTTAAAAATTAATTCAAATATTATATTATTAAATATTTATAAAAATAATTTTTAACGTGTTTAAAAAATTCTTACCTAAAACATATTTTATCGCAATTTAATATATTTGAAGTCTAAAAGTGCAGATTCATTGATTGTTCCATCAATTCAGTAAACCAACTAAAAGGAAAGAAAGAAAAGAATGGGATACAACTTACAAGAAAGTGGAAGGAGACAGGCTAAGGTGGTTTCCTTTTTTGTTATCTTAGTAAGTATGATACTATACCAAATTTGTCAAATGCATTGTGTGATCTTTGTATTTTTAATACAACTGATGAAATGGTGTTTCTTTTTTGGCATTTTTACAACGCCTTGATTTTATTTCGTAGTAATATCAACTTTTAAATACACAATAATTTTTTAATAATTTATTAAAGATGAAATTGATGATTTATAAAATAGTAAGCTCAATTGTAAATGATTTGCAGTATTTTTAAATAATTTCTAAAATTTTATAACGGGTTACAAAATAATAACTCTATATATATTTTATAATAATTTGTAAAAGTGATTTTTTTTTTTTTTGACGTGGCCAGATTACAGAAATAGCTTTGATTGCCAATATTTTGTATTACTTACTAATAACTTATTGTGAAATTGCCATAATGTAAAATAATAATTCTGATTAACAATATTTTGTAATACTTCCTAATATTTTATAAAGTTTCCATATTGGAAATCGGAGTTTCAATTATTTTGTAATATTTTTTAATATTTTGTAAAATGTAGTTTTTCTTTGTAAAAGTTGGTGATTTACAAAGTTATAGCTCTGGTTATTAATATTTTGTAATATTTTTATGTGTTCTATAAAATATGAATATTTTTTATAAAATTGCTGAATTACAACATAATGGATTTAAATTTTAATATTTTTTAATATTTTGTAAAATGTAGGAAGCCTATTTTTTTGTGTGAATTATTCCCCGTCCTTTAGTTCAGGATGCACAAACTTTGCTCTCTTTCTTTTTTATTTTCTTTTGAAACATTGAGATATATTTAATTTTTCTATCTTATTAATTATGGAGTAACGCTAATTTATTTTATCACTCTTTATAAGAACATAAAAAGCCTCGATTTCAAATTATTTTCACTACATGAATTTTCTCACCATGTTTTATATTTTTTTTTCTTTTTCATAATAAAATAAATTCAATACACATGTTTTATAAATTTATAATATTATTTAAGTTCATTTCACCGCTAATGAAAAAAAAAATAAAAATATTAAAGCCTATTATTTCTTCCATCACAAAGAAGTAGGGTAGAATGCGCAATATATAAAATTCACTTTGTATTTTTATAAAAAAAGTTGATAATATTATAATTTAAAATATATATATATATATATATATATATATATATATATGTATTAATCATTGGAAAATAGGAAACGAATTACGGAGCTAAATTAATAATAGCTCAGGTACGTACGGACTACAGTCTCAACTCCAGAGCAACACGATTCAATATAAGCTGCACTTTAAAAAAAATAAAATAAACATTGAATTTTAGTATTCTGTAACTGACGCGTGTGCACCGAATCTAATCTTAATACAAAATGGGCCCAAAATAAGTTCGACAACGACAAGTGTCTTCGTGGAAAGCGAGTACTATTTCTTTCTCTACTCGAGACAGTAACACCCATTACAATAAATGATTCTAAAAGCCAAAGCGGCCAGCTCAGACTCAACCTGGACCCACCTCAAAACTCAGCCAACCACAAAGATAATGCAACAAATTTTCAAACCACTAAATTTATGCCACGTGTAACCCAGTGGATTCTCTTTTCCTCTACAGTTAACCCTCTCTTCACTTACTATCCTCTCACTCATAACTCAGAACTCAAATCCCAAAACATTAACACTTACATTTGAGCTATGCTGAAGGACGAGAACAACAACGATGGCGGAAATGGTGGAGGTAACAACTGGGCGCGTGTCTGCGACACATGTCGCGCAGCTGCCTGCACTGTTTATTGCAAGGCAGACGCGGCCTATCTCTGCGCTGGGTGCGACGCCCGCGTGCATGCTGCTAACCGCGTAGCGTCGCGCCATGAGCGCGTGTGGGTGTGTGAGGCGTGTGAGCGAGCTCCAGCTGCCTTCATATGCAAGGCAGACGCAGCGTCTCTCTGTACCGCCTGTGATGCGGATATCCATTCAGCAAATCCCCTCGCGCGTCGCCACCAACGTGTTCCGATTCTCCCCATTTCCGGTGGCCTCCACAGTCCTCATGTTGGACACATGGGTGGGGAGAATACGGAAGACATGTTTGTGGAAGAAAGAGAAGAGGAAGTTGGTGAAGAGGAAGAAGATGAAGCAGCTTCTTGGTTATTGTCAAATCCTGTTAAGAATAGTAATAATCAGAATAGTAATAATAATACAAATGGATTCTTGTTTTATGGTGGTGGTGGTGGTGGTGGTGAAGTTGAGGAGTACTTGGATTTTGTTGAGTATACGTCAAATGCTTGTGGTGATCAGAATCAATATTCTGATCAGAACAGTTTGCAGCAGCAACAGTATGGAGCTGATGGTGTTGTTCCAGTACAGTGCCTTGAAGCAGGAAAAGATCAAATGATTAATCATCATCAACAGTACCGTAATTTTCAATTAGGGTTGGAGTTTGATTCCTCAAAACCAACTTACAGCTATAATGGATCAATCAGTCACAGTGTAAGTTTTTCTTAATTTTCTAATTAATTCTGTTAGTTAATTAATTATCTCAAAACTCTATATATTGTTTGGTTTGATGAGCTCTGTTTAACTAATTGAGTTAGTTGATTTTTGTTAAATTGCTTTATTCATATTCACTCGGAAGAGTTTAGATAATAATTCCACAGTGACTCTCGACGGGAGAATCCAGGCTATTCAGGAAGAATTGCAGAGTATTTTAATAGCTTGGTTCTTCTAGTAAATTAATAATTAATTAATCATTTGGTATTTTTTTATGTGTGGTTATGGATATTCTTCGTCTACATGTGATAATTGGAAGGTTAGACCAAACTCCAAATTCCATGTACAGGGTATTATTCTTTATGTTACTTTTCTGCACTTTAGCCCTTTCTTTACCCTTTTCTCTGCTAAAAGATGGAATCTGAATGCTCAAGTGTTTACCCACTTTTCCTTTTTCCTTTTTCCTTTTGCCTTTTTCCCAAGTCACCATTTGGATTTCAGATTCTATAATATCATCATTTTTTTTTTCTTGAAAAAAAAAAAAGAGACTAAATGTTTCTAGATTCAACTTTATTTTTTCTTCTAAGATTAATATTAACATAAATGAAGGATTAAGGCACCTAAACTTTTTTAAGTTCTCAATCTCATTTATTACTGTTCTACTGGCACATAACATATGATCTTTGATGCAGCAAATATACAAGACATTACATTTCTTAATAATTTCATGAGATTCTTAAACAAGATTCTAAATTTCTTTTCTTTTTTGTCTGTAATTAGGTCTCAATTTCTTCAATGGATGTTGGAGTGGTGCAAGATTCAACAATGAGTGAAATCTCAATCTCACACTCAAGAACTCCAAAAGGGACAATTGACCTTTTCTCCGGTCCTCCAATGCAGATGCCATCCCAACTTAGTCCGCGGGACAGGGAAGCAAGGGTCCTAAGATACAGAGAGAAAAAGAAGACCAGAAAGTTTGAGAAGACAATCAGGTATGCGTCAAGGAAGGCATACGCAGAGACCAGACCACGAATCAAAGGCCGGTTTGCAAAGAGAACAGATGTAGATTTTGAAGTGGATCAGATGTTCTCCACAACATTAATGACAGAAACTGGATATAGCATTGTCCCATCATTTTAAGTCCCGCATCGAAAGGATAGAACACTTGTTTATATGAGGGTTCTGCTAGTTATTACTGAAGTTGTAATACTAATACTTTAATACATTATGCTTTCTGAATTTAATTTATCTCGATCAATGAGAATCTGTTTTGGTGGTTTTGTCAATTGTCTTTATTCATAATGCTCTTATCTTGTAAATGCCTGTATATTTATGATTTTCGAATTGTAAGCTAAAGAAATATTTATTGCAATCAATTTTCTCATATGAGAAATGAAAATCGAATTTGGATCAGTACTGGTGTTAAAAAGGAGGATTCATTATGATACCTTTCTGATGTTCGACTTATCCACTGAGGAAATCCAGCCTCCATAGATGTGCAAACTGACTCCTGGATATCCCTAAGCTGTTAAAAAAAGGGAAAGGAAAAAAGTTCAACCACAGTGGCAATAACGACATAAAGGGAGCAAATGCAGTAATTTCATAAAGGAATAGAGCTATTGATACCTTATTGTCTGTTGTAATTATTGGAGATTCAAGGAGCTTTCCAGCTTTTCGCTAAATCAAAGCTCTGCCACTTAAAATATGCACTTTTTTTTGCCAGAGACGACAATTTCTGTACCATCAAGCTTACATGCCAATCCTTTTCTCCACTTAAGTATTCTAGTTGAAGATTGTAATACAGAAGGAAAAGGGAGCTTAGGTCGTAAGGATTTTCTACACAACCATGTCATACAAAAAATAGAGTCAGGAAACAAGAACATCATATTCAATTCGTTTTATGGTTGCAACTATACAAGTAGAATGGGAAAAAATAACAAAATGAATAAGATCTAACTGTGGACTAGTGGTAAAATGAAGTGAGGAATGAAAAATAGATTATGAAGTTCACAAGTCCACACGGGACATTTTACAAGGACACTTAACAACTTTCCAAACCATAAGATTATTCAAATGGGCTGATAATTACTTATACTTTGATAGAAGGCATATCTTTCAGGCTTAGCAATCTATCTCCTAAATTTTAGATCCTTCTACTTATTCATTATTCTTTACAGTTGATTTACTGTAAAATTCATATTTTAAAATGAAGAAAGAATATGAAGAAGAATTAAAAAAAGCAAAACGAGTAAGGTGCCAACAGAAGTGAAAATGCCAACACTACAGGAAAGATAACCAAGGCGATCATTCTAGAGATCAAAGTTATTGCTATATTGTCTATGTCTTGTTCTTCTAAGCAAGCATTTTAATCACATATTATAAAAATCATGGTCATATCAGAGAGGAATAAACCAACAAATACACTTGCACCTAGTAGCTGATAAAGATAAAAAATATCCTTCTCATCATGGCATATTTTATTGTACATTCGGAGATTTTTTGAAAAGAAGATTGCCCCTTTTGCAGTATGTGCAAGCCAGTGAAACACAAAAATTATAGCACACAGAGGTGTAATTCAGAGGTCTTTTCTGTGGAGGAGATCACTTCATAGTCTGATACCCCATGCAATTTTATTATATGAACAAAATCTCAATCAGATGTGCTTTCCCACTTTAAAATTGAGGTCCTTACTGAGCCCACGAACCTTTTAGTATCTGTATCTGCTCTGGTATATGTCAGTTACAAGAGCTTTATGTCCTCAGAAAGCAACTTGACACTAAGATTCTTATTGTCAATGATATTGTGCTGCAGCCAACCACAGTGTAGATTCTTATTGTCAATGAGTATTGACCAGTTAGGTATCAATTAAGCATCCGTCAACATGAGGGGGTTTTTGCATCAAATGTAATGAAAATCCAGTTCATGAAGGCGCAAAAAAAGCGAAGGGTAGAGGCTCTTACTTATCTTTAAAGCAGACTGCACCTTTCACTTTTCTAATTGGAAAACAAAGTTCAGCCATGTGGAAATGAGTCCCTAATATTTAAATACAGAAAACTATTGTGGCCACTTGTCTACAGCTATAGTACTCAAATTGGCCCAGTTTTAGAACATTTTCTTGCTGTCACATTTATGCTCCAATGCTGTTAATCGGCTAAATTTTATCAATTTCTCCACTATCACAAGAATTGGCCTTAGATCCGAGCTTTATTGCAATAGGTACTTCTCCACCAAAGATAAGCAGAATATGCATGTTCCTTTGGTTATATTAAACTTGGCACCTATGTAACTTAAGCGAGTCGGCTTCTATATCTAAGCCAAAAGACACGTTAAAAATCCTCCCCACAAAATTAATCACGCGTCTAGACCTGGAAGCATAAGTTGTAGGGTTAGTCTTGGTGCAGCCATAAGGTTACACTCTGCTGTGGCCTGATTTTCACTGCTCGAAACCACAAAAATTAAGACCCCTTGAAATGCAGAATGTCAGACTGCATGTAGTTAATCCTCCCCAGAGCATGGAATGCAAAAGCTTGTGTACTAGATTAAGATCCTTGGGAGGTACCAAATAAATGACACCTGCATCAGGACCTTTTTTGAAGTAATATTAGTCCCCTAAAATTTAATGATCTTGTTAGAATTTCGCTCAATCAACAAACAGATTAAGTCCAGTGGATTATAAGTAATAAGAGTATTTTGAAAACTCCTTTGGCACAAAGGAAAGAAAATTCAAATTTTCCTATGTGACCAAATTTATAGAAATTCTTTTAATTATATTGTTCTAGACCGTCAACCTTCCTTCAGCATCTCAGTGGAAAAATTGAAGTCCTCAATTTCAGAATAATAGTTTCTAGTTTTTGGTGTTAGATGCTAAAATTCTAAAGCTCATGAAAATACATAAAGAAAAAAAAGTAGTAGTAGATTGCACCTTGTAAATAAAGGTTTGCACTTTTAGGATCTAACAAGATAAAGAGAACATAATTCAGCCACAGAAAGTGGAGACCATTTGTAGATTTATATCCTTTCCATTGACTCCAGACTGATTCTTGCTCCTCAGATTATCAAATTCTGCTCTGCCATTCGTTGATCATATTTGCTTTTCCTTCACCTATGCAAACCAAGATTCTTACAAGCAAAATTATCTATATGTATCAGCAAAACAATCTGGACCAGATATTTTCATAAATAAGGCCTCCTGTCCTTTTGGATGATCATCAGAGTTATTTAGTGGGCATCCTTGAAAGTGCAAAAGTGTGTTATCCCCTTTCCAAAAGTAGATATGCTGCTGGAAGGAAAGCAAGTTAAACCAAAAGAAAAAAGATAGAAAGAATACTCTAAGATTACTGTTGGATGGCCAAAAATGCATGACGGCATCGTGTTTAATTAAAACCACTCAAGCATGAAAACCTTTCTAGTTTTTGCTCACTTCTCAAGCTGATGTAGAAACTCTTAGATTTGGATTATCAATTTATGCAAATTCTTCAACGGCTTTCCAGGAAATGTATCTGCCAAGTATGCATTTTTACTAGGTTTTGAATTCAGCATTCAAACCAGGTATATCAAAAGATGAAGTGAAATGATTCCACGTCACCACTTCATCCTGCACGAAAATAGACTGGGAAGAAGGATAAGAAGTGTTAAACCTAGAACATGATTTCTGATCCATCGACGGCAAATATAGATTCATAACACCATTTTGGTCCAAGATAAATTATCCACTTTCTTTTTCCTAAGTTTAGATTCATTTTCCAAGGATCATCTACGTTTGCAACTTTGACTACTAAGAGAAGTTCTTGTTTTAGTTTTTGATTTCTGAAAGTAAAAGATGTTCTATGTGAAGATACATTTGGATTCATGAAGCTAAAAGGACATCTCAGAAACAAAAGCATTTTCCTTGAACTGTAAGCTCAATCCCTTCAAGTACTCATCTATTGCTCTCCTTTCACCACACTAGACAATCCACAAGGAGACTCCAGATGCTGTGATTTTCTTCATCATTGACAAATCTTTTACTTTCACCAACATTAATAGACTTAAAAATAGAGAGAAAAACTGACCATCAACTTGAGCTACTTAAGAACTTTTAATACTTAATTAGCATCAGCTTTCAACGTTCAAATAATTACTTCAGCCTTAACCACTCATATTTTCTGTTGGTTTAGAAGAGCAGAAAATTAAGGAAGAGAAGGAAATTCTGCAGAAAAAGAAAAAGCTGCAGATTTTGTGAGTGTGAAGAAACAATTAATTTCTTATTAATTCCATTACAGCATAATGTAAACATTTATAGTAGAGCTAGTCTAAAGTTTGTTCACCAACCTTCCATAAGTCAAGGAAGGTTGTTCACCAAACCTACCTAAATTCCATTACAGCATAATGTAAACATTTATAGTAGAGCTAGTCTAAAGTTTGTTCACCAACCTTCCATAAGTCAAGGAAGGTTGTTCACCAAACCTACCTAAAAGCAAGGTAGTTCACCTACCTCTTGACTTCAACAAAATACAACAAAATCTAAATGACTTTAACAAGATTTCTCCAAAAACTGTCAACAACACTTGCATCAATTTTACTTCAATGGAGCTGTAACTGTAACTTTAACACTCCTCCTTGATGCAAGAGTTGAGACAAACATCAAGTCTATTCCTAAGAAATTCAAATCTTAATTTTTTTGCAATGCCTTGGTGAAAATATCTGCTGCTTGGTCTTCCGAGCTGCAATGAACAATCTGAATTTTGTTTTCCTTTTCAGCTTCATGAATTGCATGATACTTGATTTTTGTATGCTTGGTTTTTCTATGGACGATTGGATTCTTAACCATAGTGACAGCTGATTTGTTGTCACAAAGTATTTTAGTTGGATTTTCTTGCTGAAAATTCATAATCATCTTCAACTCCTCCTCCATGGCAGCTCTCCACTCAGGCAATTTTAAGGCTTCATCCACCTGAGTTGGTTCAAGTGAGAAATCATTACATCTGCTGTAAATTTCATCTAGGGATCTAGTCCCTCTAATTGCATAATCATCTTCATTATCAACTGGAAGTTCTTGCTCTTGCTGAAAATTATCTTGTTCAAGAACTGATTTAGAATTTTCTGGTTCCATTTTACTCCAATCTCATTCACCTTTCTCATCAAATTTGACACTCCTGCTGACATACACCTGTTTAGTAACAGGATTCAAAATTCTGTAGGCTTTGGATTCATTGTTGTTTTCAACTACAGATGGCAAATCAGCAACTAACTTCTTGGATTGTAGCAATTTTAATGAATTAAGATTGGTGTGACCAAGTCTCTTATGCCACAAATCAGATTCTTCTTTATGACTCAAGCAAGATTCTTCTTCGAATCTTCTTAAGTTTAGAGGAAAGCTTCTTCGTTTCATTTTGACAGCAAATAACTTTGAGCCAAAATGATCACTTATTTCACAAGTTTTATCTTTAAATAGCAAACTGTAATTCTTATCCAGCAATTGACCAACCGAAAACAAGCTTTGATTTAGTTCCGGTACGTAAAGAACATCGGAAACAAGCTTTGTACCTGAAGGAGTTTGTACAATCACATCTCCTTTGCCTTTGACATCAACAAGCCTACCATCTCCAAGTCTGACTTTTGAAGAATAGGTTGTATCCAAGCTATCGAAATTCACCAAGTTTGGTGTCATGTGGTTAGTGCAGCCACTATCAACAAGCCATGCTTCTTTAGCTTCAATTGAAACATCACATTTTTCGATTTCTTTTGCAGCAAATAGTTGTTCTTCATACTTTTCAGAATTTTCGGTGACTTGTGCATGATGGGCTTGTGTTTGTTGATTCTGGTTTGTAGAACAAACTTTCTCGGTGTGACCAAATTGCTTACACACCTTACATTGAGCTCCAGGTCTGAACCAGCAGTAGTTCTCAGTGTGGTTTGTTTTTTTGCAATGTGGACAAGGTGGAAATCTATCTTTCCTCCAATTTTTTCTGAAATTGTTCTTCATTTTTGGTTGTTGAGTCACTACAAGAGCCTTCTCTCCAAAGGTTTTTTCTTCCCTATAGGCTTTTCTTTGTTCTACAGCTTGTAGAGCATTTGAAAGCACATTCAAGGATATTTGTGACATGTCCCAAGTTTCTTCAAGAGAAGAAATCTTGGCTTCAAATTTTTCAGGGAGAGTCACCATAACTTTCTCCACAATTCTCTTCTCTTCTAACTCTTCTCCCAACAATCGAATTTGGTTTACAATTTTCATAATTCTATCAACATAATCTTTCACCTTTTCATTTTCCTTCATTTTCAACATTTCAAATTCTTTTCTTAAATTGAATATCTGCATCTGTCTAGTTTTTTCAGATTCATGATACTCAATTTTTAACTTCTCCCAAGCTTCATGTGCTGTCTCACATGTCATAATCTTGGTGAAGATAGGATCTGCAACAGCTGCATGGATATAGGACAGAGCTTTTGGAGCCTTAGCAACCTCTTCTTCATGTTGTCTAATCTGCTGAAGGGTTGGATTTTGATTAAGAGGTGGAGGTACTCTGTTTTCCTCCACATACTGCCATAATGCAAGCCCCTTGAAATAAGCTCTCATCTTTACAGCCCAAACATGATAGTTTTCCCCATTAAAATGAGGTGGTGAAAGAGACATGCTGCTGGAAGCCATTTGAGGAAAAGCAAATAAACAAAAAAAACTTCACAAATTCTGGTTTATTTGGTGGCTTTCTCTATGACTTTCACTCAAACACACACACAGCCCTTTGAGATCAAGGTTGCTCTGATACCACTTGTTGATTTAGAAGAGCAGAAAATTAAGGAAGAGAAGGAAATTCTGCAGAAAAAGAAAAAGCTGCAGATTTTGTGAGTGTGAAGAAACAATTAATTTCTTATTAATTCCATTACAGCATAATGTAAACATTTATAGTAGAGCTAGTCTAAAGTTTATTCACCAACCTTCCATAAGTCAAGAAAGGTTGTTCACCAAACCTACCTAAAAGCAAGGTAGTTCACCTACCTCTTGACTTCAACAAAATACAACAAAATCTAAATGACTTTAACAAGATTTCCCCAAAAACTGTCAACAACACTTGCATCAATTTTACTTCAATGGAGCTGTAACTGTAACTTTAACATTTTCAACTCTGGGAAATGTGACTCAACAATGCATTTACTGTGTCATTCTAAACATTACTCAAGACACCATTTGTAACGCTTCGAATTTACTGTTAATACCCCTGTTAATAAGTCCTAATATTATCCTTCAGATGTGGATTAACAGCTCAGTATGAAAATAGCTCTTTTCACCCACCCCCAACCCGAAACAAAGCAACATTTTGGTATGTTGCATAAGCAAAAGTACAAAGAATCCAAGAAGCCTAACCAGAAGAGAGTCTTAGAAATACCCAGAAACCAAGTCTGCGGTGACCGGAGAAAGATAGAGAAATGGAATCTGCAACTCTTTTTAAAAGAATAATAATACAAAAAAAAAAAAAAAGACAAAAAAACAAAGCACTGTACTTGGTGTTTACATATATGCAATTTCCTAAACCCAATTTTCGCAAACTCAATTCCAACATAATTAAGTGAAACAATTGAAGCTGAGAATGGACACTGTTAAGGAGTTTCCACAGCTAAGTTTTCCATTTCAGAAGGGAAGTAGCAACTGGCAACACCTAATAAGCATACGTAATAATAATAATGAGAATCTGCAATCAACTATGCACTTTAATAGGAAACAAACCTGACGTGCATTTATCTAATGAAAAAGCTCGTCCTTCGTTTCCGGCAGGAAAGAGAAAATAAATTATTGATCCTCAAGATAAACTCAAGATAAACTTTTACCCCAGCTTGTAAAATTTATTAGTAAATGAATTTATTACGTTACAATTTAAAATAAAAAATTTAATTGAATTTCATAAAATTATATTTAAAATAAATTTTTAAATAAAAATTTATTTGTCTTTATTTCTTATAACACTTTTGACATAATAATTTAACAAAAATAAATAACAAACATCAATCATATTTATCATGTACACTATAATAACATGTCATTTTTTATTAAAATATAAATATAAATTTCATATAAATAAGCAGACGCTAATTAATTAATTATATAAACAGTAACATTTATCATAATAATTATTTTTAATTGATGTAAGAAATTTTGTTGATTTAAGTAATTAATTTGAAAACTGAAAAAAATATTAAAAATATTATTAATGTTTTTAATTGGATTTGAAAACAATTGTTGATATTCAGTTTTTATAGTTTCACAGTAATGATAACTAACGTTATTACTAGACTTCACAATAATATATTTCTATATTATTTATTACATAAAATTTTTGTAAAATATATATATATATATATTTAATCTTAGCAAAGTGATTCACAATAAAATTATAATCAAAATCCTCACCAAACATTAATTATTGAGCTAACGTTTAATTAGTTGGTGGGGTTGTTTTCTTTTGATGTTTCCAAGCCAAAAGCCATCTTGTATACCAAAAAGTAAAACAAGTCCTATATTTGATCTATCAAATAATGGAGCACAGTTCCCTATTTTACGTGGAATTTTTGCATCCATAAAAATGATATGGTTCAATTATTTTTTTTTTTTTTTGACATTATATGGTTCAATTATTTAATTATAGGTAAGTAATTATTTTTTATAATTAAAAATCTTGATGCACTATTTCATTGGTGCTTGGAGGCCCATAAACGTATGAAATCCACTTCCAACTTGCCAAAACTAATCATTTTCCATTATCCTAATCTTCTTTTAAAACCGTGTTAGCCCACAATATTCCCATGGATAATACCTAGTTTTGATACCTTTTTCATGTTTTAACACATAATTTTTTTGGATGTAAGGATAATATTAATCCGCTGTTTCTTTTCAGAAAATAACTTATCTTTAGAAAATATTTTTCAGGAAAAATATTTTCTTTGAAAGTTATTTTTTAAATGACTTATTTTCTGTTGTTTGGCTGCAATATTAAAAATTAGTGAAAAATATTAAAAAAATTTTAATTTATAAGACCATAATAATAATAATATAAATTTCATATTTTAAGAAATTTTATTGTTAAATATGAGAATAATGTAAAAAAATAGTAAATTACGAAAGTCACCAGTGACTGACAGTGGTGGCCTGTAGTGAACGGTGATAATAGCTATTGATGATTAATAAATTAAAAAAAATATAGATTTATAATATTATAATAAGTTTGTCAAAGTTCGAAAAATATTTTACGCTCTCGAAGATGGGAAGCCATTTTCAAGGAAAATGACTTAATTTTCCTTTGATTAAGAAAATATTTTTCGTTAACTTATTTTCCTAAACGTCTCTCCAAACAATGAAAAATTGTGGAAAATATTTTCTTGCAAATTATTTTACGGAAACAAATGGAACCTATAAATCGATTTCTATGCAAGTTATTAAGTTTATCTTTGTAATTAAACAAGAAAAACAAATATGAATCATGTATAATCAGGTTGGTTTTCTCACTTATATAAAAAGTGAAAGGTCTCAAATTATCCCATGTTATGTAATCCTTAATGTTATTTTCAATCATTAGGCCTCCTAATGAATTAAAAAAATAA
The DNA here is from genome assembly GCF_041381405.1 of Jatropha curcas. Taxonomy (NCBI): domain Eukaryota; kingdom Viridiplantae; phylum Streptophyta; class Magnoliopsida; order Malpighiales; family Euphorbiaceae; genus Jatropha; species Jatropha curcas. Next base: position 26,843,894 of record NC_143154.1, read on the forward strand.
GAAAAATAAATTATATACACGAGAATAAAGAATCCGAGACATTTCTATATAACGAACTCAAAGTGAGAAATTACTCTTTCTTTTTCTCACAAATAATATGATACTTTTTATAGTATGAGATTAATTTTATTTCAGAATTTATGATCGATTTTTCATATATCGAAATCTTTAATTTTATGGAAATAATGTATTGAATTAAAACGTATCTTATCACTTCAACGATTCCTTATAGGCAGGGGAACTACTCTGATTAAGTAAGGATGGACTGATTTTCTTGTGTGATGAAAAGATATGATAAATTAATTAAGTTTTGGGTCCATCGTGGTTTCCATGAAGGGTCCTCTCTTGTATGGAAATGCAAGCTTGCGTCAGCTTCACCCAACATTATCTAACATGAAATGATTGTATACATCGTACATCATACATCATACATCATACATTATTATTATTATTATTGAAATTATTTGCGTCTAAAGGATTGCATGGCTATAATTAGCAAATGCATATTGGCAGATCACATGGAATTATTAAGAGGTATTATGGTTGAAAGTATTTTTTTGAAAAATATTATTTTAAATGTTTGTAGTTATTTACAGTATTATTTACCTGTTTGGCAGATTGAATAAATAATATATCTGATCAATTTTTTCAGCAAACTGGTATTTTTATGCTGTTGAGGAAAAATAAGTTAGAAATTTTTTTTTTTTTTTTGGTTTGCAAAGTAATTTAGAAGCTTTTATGAGTAATATATGTAAAACTCTGGAGAGGTCATTATTTGGATTTTATAGATGACATTTTTAATTAATAATGGATTAAATCACTTAATTTATTTTTTTATAGATGAGTAATAAATTTTTTTTTTCATATTTACTCTTCGTAAATGATCAATATTTATTATTTTAATTTAATGATTTTCTTAGAAAATTAGTATTAAATTAAGGTAATATAGTCAATTTACTCAATAATTTATTGTAACTTATACAAATTTAATGATTTTCTTAAAGGACGTGAAATTTCAAATGTGACAAATATCAGTGAACAGAGATAATAATAATTTACTGAGGTTGTTTAAAAAAACACTATTAATTAACAAAAATGTATAGCCAAGAATCTTCTCAATTTCCCATTTGCTCTACCTAGCTAGATTTAACTATAATTAACAACTAAGCACATTTACAGTTGTATAATGCAAATTATTTTTTTCTTAAAAAAAAAATATAAGAAATAAAGGGAGTTGTCAACAATTGGGCCCCTCCTATTAGTATAATTAGAGTCCAAGAAAGAATAACCATTATCATCATTTATTATTATTATTTTTCTTTAATTTCCCCAAAAGCAATGGCAATCAAGTAATAACTTCCAAAAACCAATTCCTAAAAATCCAGTTAATTACTGTTGAACCCTTAATAAATATTATAAATATGTATGACATTATCAAACTCTCCTTATCTTATCTCATTTGTGCTAATTACAAAAAGATTAGAAAGACAGAGAGAAAAGAAAAATAATAATAATGAGGGCTACAAGAACAAGCATAGCACCATCTGGTTCTGCCATTAAAGGTGAAGAATTCAAGAAATGGAACTCTCCCATACCTTACCTCTTTGGTGGGTTAGGTCTGATGTTAGCTCTCATAGCCATGGCATTGCTTATTCTAGCTTGCTCTTACAAGAAACCATCACCAATTCCTGGTTTAGAAGAAGAAGAAGAAGAAGAACAAGAAGATGAAGAAAAATCTCAACACAGTAAACAGGTCAAGTTTCCAATGGAGACGGAGCCAAAGATTGTTGTTATTATGGCTGGTGACCATAACCCTACCTTTCTCGCCAAGCCAAAGCCAAGGCCAAATCCAAAGCCACTGCCTTGCACTTGCCAAGTTGATGATCAACTACGAGTTTAAGAATCATGCTTAATTCATATATTTTTATTATCCGTTTCTCTTTGGTTTGTGTTAGAAATTGTTCCCACCCTTTTCTTTTTCGTAGGTTTGAGTTTAGGATTTTGTTTGTTATTAGTGTTTTGCGGCAGATTGTGTTTGTAAATTGATGAGATTAATTTTAAGTATTAAGGAATATAATATGTTTAATTTTCTGAATTTTAATCAAGAAATTATTTAATTTTTTATTACATAGGCAGGCCACTTTAATAGGAATCATTAGGATTTAGGAGTAGATAATGAAGGTGAAGAAATTTCTGTTAACATTTTTTGGGTCTCAATCAGCCACATCATATGTATGATAACGAGGAAATTATTTGTATTGCTAAAGTTAATTAATGCTTTCACATTCTTTTTTTTTTTTTTTTTTTTTTTTTTGAAAGAAATGCTTTCACATTCTTACCATATTATTTAGCTCCCTCTACAATTAATTAGGAATTGATAGAATATATTTATAATTAGGATTACTATTTTATTTCTTTAGTTCATCCAAATTAAAAAAATTTCAATTCATAATCCTTTATTTATTACGTAATAAGTGCTCATATTGTTTATTTGAAATATCTCAAATATTATTTATTATTATATTTTAATTAAAAGTCAATAAATCAGAAGATTATTTGTTTGGTATAAACCATTGGACTCTATTACTAGGACCGCCCTAATCCGGTGTGAGGCCCTCTTTTGCAGGTGTGTTTAGGAGACTCTATTAACAGGGACCGTTTAATTCGATTCGGGGTCCTCCCTGTAGGTGTGTTTAATGGGAATCAAACTCGAGATCTCTTCTCACATGCCCATGCGTTGCCAACTGAGCCACAACCCGTAGGTAAATCAAAAAATTATTTTGTGGTTACTACTTTGTAAATAAGTTTTTTTTTTTTTTAGAAAAATCAAACTAGAAATTTCGTTAATTAGAAACTGTATATATATATGAGAAACAGATCAATATGTTTCTATATTTTTTCATAAGAAGTCTAATAATAAACCACTTATACAAAAAATAAAAAAACACAATCTTGATTTGAAGTATCTGCTCGAGTTCACAGAGCATAAAATTTATGCCTAGGCGACGCTTGCTCCACTTGGTGGCTATTCATGGTCACTGTTCGACTTCATGATCTTTCTACAAGTCCGATCTGATTACCTTCAAATTTCTTCCCTCGGTTGGAGATAAGATCTGCACTTCTTTCTACATAACTATCCAAATAATTAAAGGCGATAGAGAAAATTACCATAACGGTGATAACAATAACTCAAAACTAAATTTGAGAATAAAATCTCAAGATATAGATAACAATCAATCCCAATATTTGGCAAGTAAATAAGTTACTTTGGTTTTTGTGTTTTTAGTTACTAAAATTTTGAATAATCATAAACTTGATAAATCATCAAACAATAAAATGAATACTTATTTTAGTATGAAGTATTAAAAGGATATATGCTTTTAGAATATAATTATTATCCTAAATAGTACATATCTTCTGTTTCATAATGTAAAAAATACATACTTAAATAAAAACATACATTTTTGTTTTTAATTTTAATTTTAAGGGGAATCAAACAATTTCAAAAAATTAAGATATATATACAGTACTCTCTCTATTATAAAATATAAGTAATTTTTTGGTGATTATTTTGTCACAAAATATAAATCGTTTTGAGTATTTTAAGGAGTAAGAAAAATATTTTTCTAATATTACTCTTATTTACATTAAATACAATAATTATTTTCACAAATAATTATTAGTTTCGAGATACAGTATAATTTAATCAAATTACCTTTTGTTTTTGTAATAATTTAATAGAATTAATTAGTTTTTTAATCCTTATGCAAAAACTTTAAACGATTTATATTTTGAGATGAAGAAAGTACTGTGTATATCTTCTAGTTAATTGATTAATTAATAATTTAGTGCCATTTTGGCAATGACCCCCTTAGTGGTAGACTATGACATTGAGGCATGGATAAAAAATTTTCCTTGGTTTGGCATTAAATGAATTATTTATATATAAATATAAATATAATTGCAGTTTTCATCAGAAACTTTATTGACTTGGAGGCCCATATAATGGCTTAAAGAAGTCATCAAGGATGGAAATTGGAGAGAAACAACTAAAATTGTTTAATAATTCACAAAAGCAAATGGTCCACACATAAATAAAAAATTATTTATACGTCGAATTCAATATATTTTTAAGATTCGGCTCGTTTACCACTCTAATTAATATTAAAAATAAAATAAAAATTAAAGTGGGTATGAAAGAAAATTTTAATTAAACATAAAGAAAGCTGACTTAATAGTGATGATTAGGTCTTCAATAATATCCAAAATAGTGACCAAATGAGTCTTTCAAGTACAACATTTCTTGGACTGGTAGCTAACTATCTTTGACAAAAGGGAGAAAAGAAAATTAACTTCATTTAGCTTCATTATTGGATTGGATTGGATTAGGTTAAAAAAATAGATGTGGACACTCGAAATTGCATTTCTTATATGTACAAAAACACTGTTAATATTGGGAGCCATAGAAATTTAATTAAAAGGGTTAAATATGGAATCGACAAAGGAGTAAGTAAAAAGATGAATGTATAGTTTTCATAAACATGGAAAATAAGTCTAAAGGAGAAGTGCATTTGTACATCATCAATGATAGCAACTTCCACTACCACTTGCTAGATTTTCACTATTATTCAAATTAAAAATGTTTATTTATTTATTTATTTTCCATTTGAAATTGATTGAGATTGATGGATCCTAGTTCTTTACTCTTTTCCTTTAACATACACCATGTCAATTTTTTTTTTTTTTTAAATTATCTGTATCTGAAATCTATTAGCTTGATTAATTTGAATTTGTGCGAGACCTTTCTTAGTGTTTAAAGGGATTTACATTTATAATTCGAACTCCAGACCCTTTATTAAAGAAGAAAAGAGTCATGTCATTCTATCTCATCTATGGAAATATGCCATGTGAATTTTATGGGCACCCATATTTTGCAATACTATATAAATAAACACTATAGTAAAATTAATGTATATTGCAAAATACAGAACATTAAGACTATGCTCGGCAACATCTTTTTAAGTAGCTTTTACACTATCTTTTATGGTATTGGGTAACATAATGTTTGAATTAGCTTTTAGAGGTTAACGTAACGTTTTGTAAAAAACTACTAAAACATCTGATAGCTACTAAAACGGCTAATTTTGCTGAACGGACTCTAAAAATTCAAATCATGCAGTGTATTTTCTTTAAAAGAATATTTAGAAATTAATATAAGCGATTATGGATGCTGAATTCATGTAAATAAATATATTAAAAGAATAATTTAACTAGATTTAATTCTACTTTCTTGTAATCAATTATATCAATTGGGCAGATTACATTGCAAGTGATTGAGAATATATGTTGGCTTCACCTTGTGGGAAAAGTTGCATTTAGTTGGATTCAGTGCAAATGCCAAATGGTACATTACTTTGTTCTTTGTTTTTAATTAATGCTTTGAGCTGTTAAATTAATTAATAAGGAAAGTAAAGCATCTTCTTTTAGCTATGCTTTAATTTCTTTTTTACGAAAAAATAAAGAAAAAATAATGTGTATGAACCTTCAAAAGATTGAATCGTTAGCTAACCCTTCAAATGAATAAACGGCCAAAAGCTTATCATTTTTTGTATCGTAATTCAGAGTCTAGATTAATTAATATTCCAACTGAAATATTCTCATTTCAGTTGCCAAGATTTGCTTGTAAAAAGGAGGGATCAATATCAAATTATCTGTTTTGGGTTTGGCTCTCGACCGAAATCAGAATCGAATTGAAATGATTAATTGGAATCAAACCAAGTCAAATTATTAGTTTTGGGGAACTCATAATTAGAATTTATTAGTTTCAGGAAGGAATCGTAATTAGAATTAAGCAGTGGTTTAGATAGATAGGATATAAAATTTACAGGTTTCACATTTTATTATTTTAATTGAAAAATAAAATTCATAGATTTGAAGGATTTGAAATAAAATCTTAGTCAAGTAATTTAAATTCCAGCATTAATAAAAAAAAAGATGAAATTGAAAAATCTTATCTCCTCCGTAGGAATTGTTTTTTTAGAAGAACAGTAGGTTATCTTTTTAGACATCAAAAAATACATATGCTTGATTTTTAAATAAAACGCAATTCAACTATAAAGAACTGGTCAGAATTTTAGAATTTCATTTATCTTCTTATCTCAAGAAGATATCAATCTGATGTAAGTTGAGGTTTTTGAGGTTTTTTACTTAGCATTTACGAGTTAGGTCGGACCTAATTGAGAAGCTTATAATTTAAAAATTTGAAAATGCTGAGTTTTTTCTATATATAAAATAAATATATATTACTTATAAAAAAAGATAAATAGAACTTTGGCAGTGCTAAAAAATAATTCTAATTGAAAGTTTGTGTGAATAATGTAAACAAATTAAGGAAGGAGCCATTAAACTTGAACTTGTTATTAGTGGTAGACATGCAAACACATACATACACATATCTTGACACCAAGAAATTTAGCCCTTTCTAACACAAACACAATCATGCAAGATGTGACTAAAAACTTTTCAACTCATATTAGTAGTGCCGTTATTACAATAGTCTATGTCCACTATTATTTTGTGAGGAAAAAAAAAATATATATCCATATAATTAGTCTAAAGAAAATAAAATGCACTCATATATCCATTATTATTAAATTTTTATTTTAATTTGTTGAATATTTTAATTTATAAAATTATATAAATTAAATAATTCAACTTGCAAATCCATTTTTATGTAAAAGAATTGAACATTTCTTCCATTGATATGAAAATAGGATGCATATTGATATGCAAATAGGATGCATACGCGTAAACTAAATCGATTAAACATTTATTGAATAGTTGAAAAAATTAAAATAATTATTTTAAATATATCAATCAATATTTTATAAATAAAAATTAAAATATCTAAAAATATTATTATAATATTATCAAAATTGGTAATTTTTGGAGAATAATAGATTCATAAATTTTGGTTGCTAATTTTTTTTTTTAAATGTGAAGTGATTTTATGTATTTGTACATATATGGGTTGGTAAACAGAAAATATTAGATCAATGTTGAATTAATTAATTTTTAATTAGGATATTTGTTTTAGAGGAATAACTTTTAAGATTTTCTTGAAAAAATCAAAATTGTTACATAATTAATTTCAAAGTAATTATGAAAATACTTATTGATAACTTAATCTTAATGTGCTAATTTACAGCAAATACACGCCACCAATAATAATTTGAAGTTCGGCATTTGACCATGTAGTCCTCGATTGATATGTATAACTACGAAAATGACACCATGTCATCCCCAATTGGCAGTGGCCGTTAATCCCCAAATCATCAACCCTAAATAGACACAGACGAGAGGAAGAGAGACTGAGAGAGCTGAATGCATTTCTGTAGGCAAGAATTTGCTCCTTTTACTGGTAATTATCTTCTTCCATTTCATCCATTTTCCTTTCTTTTCTTGCATTTTACATGATTTCGTATTTTCATTTCAACGGATTTTGATCTTTTGTCCTTATGAGCTCCTTAGTTATTCAAATTCGACAGACATAGATTGAATTGTTCCAATTAAATTAACTGTATATTTAACATGGTATTAATTGAGGGACTAATTTGTTTGGAGTAATGCAAATTTATTAAAATGATTGAATTTTATTGTTACTGAAGAGATTAAGAGTTCAACAAGGGTTTTGGACTTGGGTTCTGTGATAGTGGTGGGATTAGGGTTTCTAGCAGATAGAAATTTTATGTCATTGTTGTTATTGATATAAAACTTATATGTGTATATACACAGAGAGAGAGATATTGAGGAGGGCTATTGTTACTCATATACAATCTAGAGTAGAAACTGTGGAGAACTTTGGCATGTCATATAAGGTTTAACTGGTATTTGAATATTTGTTCTTAATGCATAATAGTATAATCTATTTCCTTTAGATTGTTTATACTCATAATTATTGGTCCACACCATAGTTGTGTATTTTGGCTCTTGATGAAGCATTTTGGCTCAGGAACAAAAGAATATAATGCAAAAGAAGCAAAACTAGGTGTGTTTTCATTGGCAGAACAGATTTAGGCACCTAAGTACATGGCTGCAGGGAAGGAGGAGGTAGAGGTTCAAGAAGAGCTTGCTGATTCGTTCAATGATTTTTTCACTAGTATTTCCACCATGGTCAAAGGCGAACTTCAGGTCTTAAAATCTAAGAACCTAATTGTTCATTTTTATGTCCTATTTTATCTTTTCTTTCCTTTTATTGCCTTGAATTTCTTTCAATATTTCAACTGTTAGTTCATTGTCTCTGTAATTATATTTTAATTTCTATTCTTGTTGTTCATGGGTATAGGGGACAAACAATCTGTTGGAACTTCTGGATAAAATGAATGGAAGAGTGGCTGAAGAGTATAAAGGTTTTGTCGATGTGGCTTCTGGGTTGAGGATTTTTGTAGAGCAGTTGAAATCAAAAAGTAGTAGTTTTGATGAGTATGTTCAGCAAATTGATCTAATCGAGCAACAAGTGACTGAATTTGAAGCCGTAATTTCAATGCTTGACAAGTATGTTTCTTTGTTAGAATCAAAACTGCAATCTGTTTACCAACATCCGCCTTTGTAAATAAAAAGATCTTTTCCTTCAGTTCGTAAATAATTCCAAGTTCAATTATCACAGAGAGATTGCAGTTTTTCGTTTCTTGGAAACTTTTGTGCAATAAAGATTCTTTTATTCTTAGGGTTAGAAATTGTTAATGGTCTAGTGAAAATCAATTTCTATCTACTTATTTGGCTGTTTACTATCAACATCAATGCCCTTTGTGCATCAAGTTTGTTTTTTTGTAATCTTCAATTCTCTTCAGATGCAAAGATGATTGTTTAAGTATGTGTGTTAATTTTTATAAACCGCTACTTTAACTTTTAAACTAATTTAAATATTATATTATCTAACACTGAAAAACCGATCAAAACGTTAAAAATTATTAGCTACTTAAAAAATTATTTTCGAACACAGCAATGAACTTATAGTAATGGAACAGAATCCTATGGTCGAGTGTGGACAAGCACAAAGATTTATGATGGCATACCAAAGTCAGCATCCAACTAGGATAAAGTGTGTGGTTTTTCTGTCCTCCCATAATGTACCTTTTGAGTTGTCCAAAGGAAATGTTGTTGTCTGTGGTGGGGCTATAACGTGCCTGGTCTTCTACTCAATACGAAATTTCATGAGTGTTTCCTTACACTCTAGCTCTTCTTCACACAGTGACTGGTTTCTTTCTTCTCTAATTTTTTCAAATCTGAATCAAATAATTCGGACTATGGTCTTGTAATTATTGCTTCTTTTCAATAATTTCTGTCATATTAATTTTTAATCTCATATCTTGACGTACCGATTTGGTATTTAATATTTGCCAATAAATTTCCTGAATTGAAAAAAAAAAAAAAATGTTCATGAACCTGACAACTTTCTGTTCCTTGGTAAACTCAATTCTCCTCGATTCTTAGGCTTTGTTTGGTTATCTTAGGCTTTGTTTGGTTAAAATAAATTATGAAAGTATATAATTTTTTAATTTATATTATCAATTCAATTTTTAATTATCATTTGTTATACCTTGCTATTTAAATAAAATTTAAAAATTATATTATTGACATTACTGTCTTTGGTAATTAAAAAACAATAAACTTTTTGAAAGATAAATTTTCATTTTAAAGCATATTTTCCACTTAAGAAAATAGGTCATCAAGAGGATTGACTTTCTTAGTTCTAGTTTATTATCCATAAGTAGACGAAATTAATAAAAAAAATAATTTTTTATTAAAATGAAGATATTTTTTAATTTATATTGAAAAAAAAAAGATAAAAAGAAAATAATATTTAAAAAAATCATTATTTTCATTCATGTTGTTCAGATTATAAATCATCAATGTAGTTCATAAATAGATTATAAACGGAGTTTAGATAAGACTAAACCAAACCATTGTGGCGAGTGGACATGTCATAGAGCATAAGCAGCGTCTAAACGCATCCCTTTAGCTGGGACTTTGCTATGCCATGTCATATACACTAATAGACATACATTTATGTATCTCTCTTACGTCAAAGATTGTTTCTTTTCTTGACATTATTTAATGCTAGTGGGACGCGGCTGCCCAAAAACGCAAGAAAAGCAAGAAAGGAAAAAAACAACTAATAGGAAAAAGAAAAAAAAAAAATATTCTACACGGCCAGAAGCAGTGCAGCCCAAGAAAGATAAAGAATCATCTCTTTCTTTCTTTCAATGCTCTCTCTTTACCTTTGTTTTCCCCTATAAATACCAAGAAAGCTTCACACCCTCTTTTCATTGCAAAAGATTTTAGGTTTAAATTCTAGTAAGAGTGAGAGTCTTTAAAAAAATAATTAGAGGTGGCGAGTCTGAATCCCAATCTTGCAAAAATGAGTCTTTCAGGAAGCAACGCCACCGCCGGCGGTGGATTCTGGCACTGGAGCTCTCCTATGCCTTACCTGTTCGGTGGGTTAGCGTTTATGTTGGGGATCATTGCTATTGCTTTAATAATTCTTGCTTGCTCCTATAGGAAGTCTTCTTTGTCTAATTCTAGTGATAGAGTAGGTGAAGAGAAATCAGTGAAGCAAGTGGAATTAGAAATGGTTGATTTTGAGCCAAAGATTGTTGTTATCATGGCTGGTGATCACAATCCTACATATTTGGCTATGCCTAAGCCTGTGCAAGAACAAGTTGTTGGGTACTGCAATTGCCAGAATAATCAAGAACAAGTTTAATCTCAAGAAAGAAAGAGATCTTTTGTTCTTTCTTTATTTTCTTCTTCTTTTTCTTTAATCAGTTTTGTTTTGATCTTTTGTTATCAATTTTGGTTCTTGTTTGCGGGAATATGTGAAATGAAGAGGATAGAAGATAGGATGAAATTTTTGTAGGAATCATATTTGTAAAATTTTGTACTAATTAAATCAATTTTGCATTTTGATAAATGTTATCTGAGATCTTGTTCTGTCTCTGTTCTTTCCACTTCCACAAACATAAAAAATGATTCTTCCCCTTAATTTTTATTAATTTAAAATTTAAAATCTCCTGATAGAAATTTTAAGTGTTTCAATGAATTATTTTCTTAATTAAATAAATTACACAAAAATATACATAGTTTTTTTTCTTTTAAGATTTCACTGTGTGATGGGATATTCTTGCAATATTGAGAAATTTCTTTTAGGAAGTGGTTTACAGTTGAAAATGTATTGAATAGAAAGATATTAATTGCAGAGATTACAGCTAAGACCAAGAGAGCAATGGACAAATACCCATTAATAGTTTTTTCTATTAGAGTAAAGAATGAAAATTAATACAATAATAATTATATTATGGAGGACCATTTTTGAGTAACAGTATTAAGAAATGTACATTTGAATGAAAATTCTTGTTGAGTGATGTCAATATCAGACTCATCACCCAATGATTTGAGCTACGTTTAAATTCCAGAATGTTCAAAGATATTCATTTCGAGAAATTTTTATTATTGTCGTTTTTTCTTTTATCACCGAAATAACATTATATGCTACGTGACTTATTAACAAAAGGGGTGCTAAGTGGCTCTTGCCTCCTTAGCAATTTTTTCTAAAAAATTTTCCCTTTAAATTTCTAAAATTTTTTGATTTTATATTTAAGATAGTGTATCTTTTAAATTTTACCACTTAACTTTTAATTTTTTTTTTTTTTTATTCTAGTATTCTTCAATCTTGGCTCTGACATTAGAGCTACATAACAAGGAATAAAATTATTGTGTTTGAGAGAATTCGAAACCGAGATCTGTCACTACTTATATCAGTGAGAAAACTAACAAAATATACATGTTTTTCAAAATAATCATAATAAAAATATTAATTTTAATGTCAATGACAATGGTTACATACCAAGTTGTTGAATTTGAAACGGATTCCCTTTTGTTTATCCAAGCTATGAACCGAAGCCATATTGATCCATCCTATTTTGATTGTTTAATTTTGGATTGTAAAGCTTTGCTTAAATAACTTTCATTTGTTCTGTTTCTTTTATTAACAGATCAGTGAATAAAGTTTTACATCTTCTTGTAATTCATATCTAATCTTTTATGTGATCTGCAATTTTAACCTTAAAAAAAAAAAAATGTCAATCACAAAATGCAAAATGCAATAGTTTGAGAACACCTCTTAAAATCAAATATAGGCACAAAATGATTAGTTGGTCCTACAAAAGAGTGCTTATTATAGCTTGTAGGAAAGTTTTAAGGCAGTGGTTCACAACAACTTAGTATATAATAAAGTAAATCCTATAGTGGCATATGTTCCACACTTCGCATTACTATCTACCATTTTGTTTCTTTTTGACAATTAGAGGAAGCAATTGCCATATTGCTTCCTACCAAATCAATTCTAATTTCTAACCCCCAATCAACATAGCCTTACCTGAAGGAAAAATTAGTCAATATCACTTCAAATTAATTGATTAAATAAAAAAAAGACATCTAATTAAGCACATACTAAACCTAATTGAGGATATAATATACTAATTAGGTGGGTCGTTAATTAAAATATTCTTTATTTTAATATATGAACTGGCTTTTATGTATTATGCTAAATTAATCTCTTCATGCCGATCAAAAACAGAGCATTCACGTCGAAATTAAAGGATTATAAATGAGAGAACAATCCTCATCTATGATTTGAGGCTCGAAGATTGAACTTTTTCAATAAATTAACAAACCTATTTATCAAAAGAGTTTGTTTGAGTAGAAAGAAACCAGATTTTTTAAGTAAGAGTTCGAATGTTCGAACGTTACAAATGAAGAAAATTCTCGCTGAGAGCGTTTCTTCTTTATAAATCTGACGCAGCGCAAGTAGAATTAAGCTTAATCCAACGTGCTAATGACACTTATGGTATAATGTATTTAAGCACTTGATTACTATACCTAACCAATTAAGGATATAATATCTTAAATAAGGTCAGCTGCCGTTACAATATTTTGTTTTGGCAATATATTTATGGCGGACTTTTGAATTGGATTAGGTTAAAGAGACGTGGTGGCTTGTCACGATGTAATAATCTCATACTGTTAATGTTAGAAGAAAATAAGAGAATTTATCAAACTTTTAGCACACAGAAACATAATATAAACATAAAAATTAAAAAACAACAGTCTAAGTAAAAAGGATACAAACAAACACCAAGTGCATTCCACTTCATCTTTGCAAGTGGGAGACATAATTTATATTATATTATAATTTTAAACCCACATTTTTTTAATTAGGAAATAAGTATTTAAAAATTAAAACCCACTTTGGTGGTGGGATGAATAAATTTTCGTTAAAAAAAAAAAAAATCTGTATTTGACCTATCTTTTGTCGGCAGCGCAGCCAAAATGATAAAACGATTGAGAAATGGTGATCCTAGTCAAATTACATTAACACATGATATCTATGAAGAGTGAATAAAAATGAATCGAGGGATATTTTATGATTAAATGTCTATAATACAAAATCTTCTTAAAATTAATTTGAAAGATATAAATTAAATTCTGAGATTTATGATATGAATTTTGAGTTTAAAATTAATTTATTCTATTTAGGACAAAAATAGTAGTATATTAAACTTTCTATTTTTTAAAATATTAAAATTAAAATTTTTTATTTTTTATTCCTTCTTTTCACTATTTTTTATTTTTAAATTTTTATTTATTATTTTAAAATATTTAAAATTTAAAATTTTGTATTTCACTCCCTATCCATAAATAATTGTCACATTTGCATTTTATCGTTCCTGAAGAAAGTCATTTAATTTTTCTAATTTGTAATAAATTATGGAATAAATTGACTATATTATTTACAATAAAGAGAAATATTTTTGTGAATTATAGCAACTAATGTTCCAAATTTGCAAAGAGTAAAATAAGAAAAAATAATAATTATTTTTTAAAATCTAAAAATATGACACTTATTTGTGGATATTGTACTTTCAAATGTGAGCAAGAGGAGTATTATTTTTAATAAAAATGGATAATTTCATTCTAAATTCAAAATTTATACGTCTTAATAAAGTTTAAAATTAATTATTGGCATTAGACGTTCAACAAAAATTTAAAAATGAAATTGAGCATATAAGCTAAGATAAATAAAAATTAATTGTGATAAAACAATTGATTATGGAAGAGCCATGCATCTAACTGTTGGAACTTGAAATATTAATTCGATAGTATCATTATTTGAAAGAAAGTTTAGAAATTCGTCCACATTCAATGAATTTTATATTTCAAATATTCAAATTTAAAATTGAAGAACAAAATAATAATAGACCTAGCTTTAAACCATGTGAGTGAAAAAAAGGAATATGGAAAGAAGAAACAAGTTTTTAGAAACATGATCAATATGTTAATTATGTATTCTTAATAGCCAAGTTTTGTGCAAGTGACCTACCTCAACTCTAACTTTCATATCTTATGGAGAGAATTTAACTGTAGATTGTAGAATGCTCATGTTAAGCATTGCCATGATAGAGGTTAGCTTTGTTGAGAAATCAGGAAATCAAGCTGCATATATATTAACTTGGGCGTTAGTTTTTATAATTGATTTGTTAGAGTGAGGTACCGTCTTTCCAACTTTAATCGATGAAGTTCTTCAGTTTGATATGAATAATAGAGAAGCATTTGATTTGTCCAAAAAAAAAAAAAAAAAAAAATCAACTTGCATATATATTACCATATAAAATTTTTAGTGCTTCAATATTAAATCTGATCCCTAAGAGTAATTCATCAATTTCATTAATAATTTATTTATTAATTTGAATTTATAATGAGTTGTATTTATCTTTCACACAAAATTGTCTAAGCCATTTCATTTGATTTACTTTACCCATTATATTTCATTTATTCGATCTTATATATGTATATATCTTTGATTTGCTTATCACAGGCTTGTTGAGAGGCAAAATTGTCACTTGAAGGGTGTATCAATACAATCCATTAATATACGACTTATTCAAAAACTTTTCTCATACAGTATAGATTCTAACCTCAGGCTTTGATACAATATTAAATATGGATCGTGACAGTAATATGTATTTTTTTTTCTCGTTATTTGCGATTTACTCGTTGTATATGTAGGATTGACCCATATACTTACATGGCACAAGTATTAACGGTCAGGGTGAAATTAAAAGTTAAATTTTGACCGTGGGAAATATGATTTTTTTAATTTAAAATTTAGGTAACTCCCAATGCTGCATCTAGATCCACCAAGTACTTTCAGGAAGAAACAACACAGCACAACAAATGGAAAATGTGCTTAGTTTAAAGAACTTGGAAGAAAAAGTGAGTTCTAGAGTTTAGAAGAAGTTATATGATTGTTATGTAGTTGAACAATTCGAATCATTGAGGATAAAAGTGATAAAATCATTGATTTCTCTTTTTTTTTTTTCCCTTTGCTTTACAAATAATAATCAAGGGTTCCAGAACTAGCTAGAAATATTGAAAATTTATTCTAATGAGTGCCTCTAGTACACTGATTAATATTAAAATTTATTCATATAAAATTAGATAGATAATAAATTGTAAAAAATAGGTATTGCAATTCATAAATTTAAGAGTGAATAATAAGTTCCTTTTTAAAAAATGAATAGTTTACAAATATTCACATTAAAAAAAAAAAAAAGAGCATTTTTTTTGTTTTAAGAAAAGGAAAAAGAATAGTTTACAAACATTAAAACTCAATCATTTTTAAAAATATTTTATATTTTTAGCTATAAAAAAAGGTCTTATCTTTCTTAATGTAACAATTATCGTCTATGAAGTACGGACACCTCATAAGGTTGAACTATTCGTACAGTATCAGTATTGGACATAGACATCTCCAGAACACACTAAGATACATATTGGATATTCTAGAAAAGGTGTCCCAATATTTATTTTTTTTTAAATTTCAAACACTTTAACGACACCTCTACACTACTTTAATGATGCTTTTAAAAATTTTATAAATTTATTAATTAAAATTTTAAATTGGAGCTTTAAAAATAACTTAGATAATTTCTTATACTTAGAATTAAAAATTAAATTGAGGCTCAAATAATTTATGCTGTAGGCATGAATCTAGTCCTAATGGTTGCCATGTTCCATAATGAATAATAGCTCAAATTGAGGCTCTATACATTTTACATATAACTGTTTTAAAATAAAAACCAATCTCTAAAAAAGTCAAAAAGAAAAAAAATTATAACTTAATTTTATATATCAACGAAAATAAAATAAGTTCAAACAAAGATTGGAACTCCATTATTTTTCATGAACAATTCTGATCATCTATAGACTAGTGATCAACCCGAAACAAAAATAATTTATTATAGTAATATTAAATATTTTTCTTCATATTTTATAAAATTTTATTATGAAATAAAAATTTAAATAAATTTTTTAACATGTAAAGTTGCTGTTAATTAATACCATATATTATTATTAATGAGAGCTTGAATTGACTCTATACCTCAACCGAAAGCCCAAAAACTTGAAAATAAAAAGTACATAGCCTCTAAGCAATGAATAGTAAAAGAGTGAGAAATCTTCCCTTTTTATTTTATTCCATACTAAATGAATTACCACCATTAACACTCAGAACTCAGAAGCATATTATCAACGCACAAAAGAATCTTTTCCCATGTATATATCCCACTCTCCCTCATTGCACTTACAAGACCAAACTCTCCTAGAAAAACAAAGCTACACTACTAGTGTACGAAGTTGCCTCAGTTGAATCCTCAGCATTCGAAAACGATAATCGGGAGCCACCAGTGATCAGCAACCGCTTAATTCAATTGGCATTAAGAGAGATATGAGCTCTGCAACCTCTATAGCAAACGACCATTTTTGGCATTCTCCAATGCCGTTTCTTTTCGGTGGATTAGCAATTATTATAGCTCTAATTTCAGCTGTAATAGTAATTTTAGCTTGCTCCCGCAAAAATAGTTCTTTGAATTTATCCAGTGAAGATCAGCAAGAAAACCCAGCTGCAAGGTTGGAGTTGGATATGGCAGTTCTTGATGAGCCAAAGATTGTTGTAATAATGGCTGGAGATAACTTGCCTACTTACATAGCTATGCCTGAAATTACTTTTTCAACTACTACTTGTTGTGAGCAAGTGTAGTAATTATTTGCAATATCAAGTTTTGTTAATCTAATCTATATTATAAATTGAATTAGACTGAAGATTAGAAATTAATTAGTCTATTATTTAATTAATTAACTTCCTCGGAGTAATAGAGAGGAGGTGATTTTGGTGTATTAGTAAAGTTACTCCACTTGTGATTTGGAAGTCGTGAATTTAAACCATGAAGCAACTATATATATATATATATATATATATATATATATATATATATATATATATATATATATATATATATATATATATAACAACCTTCAACTCATAAATATGAGATGTTTTACGTACTCAATCACATTTAATGTTTATTTGGAAAAATTAATTATTATGGTAGCTATTAGTTGATCTTGCAGCGTTTAGCTAGTAAGTATTTAAGTAACTTTTAAAAGTTAAACGTTAAATAATTAATTTTTTATAAAATATTACTTTAACCTTTAAAAGCTAATTCAAATAATATATTATTAAATATTATAATAAATAACATGCTATTTAAAAAGTTATTGCGAATCAACCAGGCCGCGGATATGCGGCAGCTTGGAGACGCGAACAAAGGATGATTGTAGAATTGGACTTTTGTGGAAAAAGGAGTTTTGGCACTATAAGACCTTTTGTGCCAAGCACTTTCTTTCTGGTTCACACATATCCTCAGGATATTCCTTTGTCTTTTTGCGTATGTCAATTGAATGTCGACATTGGCAGCACCACTTTACCAGTGTCTACAGCTTCAAAAATACACACAAACTATTTCATGCAGTGAAATAAAAGAGTAAGCGATCAAATAACTATTTTATAGAATAGAATGCGCATTCTTCACTCTATAAAATTTGTGTTTTATAATTAAAAAAAAAATATCTATATTGCATATAAATAAGCTATATATAGGGTAAAGATTTAGTATTTCTTGAATAATTATCTCACGTTTAAACTTAAAATAAAGTTCGAAATATAGTTATTTTATAGGGATCACTATTTTATTTCTTCTGATGTGAAACTTTGAAATTTGTGTTTTGACACTCCAAAATCAGATCGATATAAAAGCCTAAATCTCGAGAAATTTCTGCTTAGATCAGAATTATAGAAACTAACACAATAAACTAGAAGTATGAACTAAAGACATAAGGTGAATAATCGAATACCACAAAAAATAATTATCTTTGATAAGTTTGAATAGTAAATTCAACGAAGAACTGAAGATAATTTGTTCTCTTGAAATTTCAATTAAATAAAACGCATAAAATTTTTATTTCTACCTTATACTACCAAAAAACTTAATATTTTATAAATTAAGAAATCCTAGAAACTAAATAAAACATATACCTCATTATCATTTGATATTTTATGGCCCCCATTGTTATTTTTTCACAACAATTTTCATTTGAAGTACTAAATTATTCAATGGAATTATCATTAATGTAAAGATTTTATTAATACAAGTAAAACCCTACACAAGATTTACATAATCTTGATGATCAATGGGGACCCCATCTAGCTAGCCTGAACACATTGACCTCCTACACTATGATTCACACAGTTGTCCCTGATTACTTTTAGATTAATTTCATGAAATTAAAAGATTGGATTGCTGATAACGTAATTAACATTAATTAATTAATTAATAATATTATTTTTAAGCATCCTATGAAGGCACAAAGAATATTCTTCTAAAACACAAAGGGCAATATAGTGATTAAAATTCCAATATTACCAAATCAACCTGTTCTCCCATATAAATGCATTAACCCACTAACTTCTTGAAAATTAAGTCTAAAACCAGAGAGGAAAAAGGAAAATTGTATATATATATATAATGAAGGGAAGAAAATCATCATCATCAACCTCCATTAATATGTGGTGGCATTCTCCAAATCCATATCTATTTGGGAGCTTAGCTCTAACGTTAATAATGATAGGAATGGCATTGGTTATGGTAGCAATCTCCTTCTGTAAAGATTCTGCAAATTCTGAAATATATATTTCAGAATCTGAAGCTCAGCCGAAGATTGTTGTGATTATGGCAGGTGATGAAAAACCAACATATCTAGCAACTCCGGTCACCATTTCAACCTCTGATCAAGTGTAAAGCTATATGCTATACATTTATGTAATTTTGTAATTGCTTCCAATATTATTTTTGACTTAATCTATTATAATAGTACGTATTAATTACCCAACAATACAATTTTTTTATCATATTAATCATTTTTTTTTTTTTTGTTTCTTTATTGCTTTTATGCTTGCTTAATTCTTTTCCTTTACGTGTACAACCTACGTTGGGTAAATGCTTCCATCCTATCTAATAATTAATTTTGTCTTAAAAGATATATTGTTCGCCCTAGCTAGAAGAACCAGGAGAAATGATGTATTGTTCACTCTATAAGAACCAGATGAAGAAAGAGATTGAGAAATTAAAGAAAGAAATAATCAGAGATTTGAGAGAAAAAATAACAATTGCAGCGACTAATGAAATTAAAATTATTAGGTTATATATTGATTAAGGTTTAATTATTCGTATTAATTGGTTATTGATGGCAAGTTTTTGATGAATGTTGTTTGGTATTAAAATTTTTAGTAGTTTATAATTATTTTGTATCATTATGTTTCTAGAGTGAATATATTATATTTATTTTAACGTATTATATAAATAAAAATATTAATTAAATTTCTATATTATTTTTAAATAATTATAAATAAAATGATTACATAAAAGTTTAAATTTTCTTAAAATTTTTAGTAGTAATTATTTTACAATTTTAATATAGTCTAAATATAATATAAATATAAATGAACAAGCAACTAAAAGGAAATGGCAAGTTGGAACTTCCAGTAGCTATCAATCCTCACCAAACACCTCCAATGCCCCAGTTGTTGGATGCAAAACCTCTAACATTTCGAGCTGGATGCAAACTCAATACAACTTGTTTTTACAATGTAACTTACCATTTATATATGCATATACACTTATCCCTAGGATTCTACTTTAATTAGCAATTTTACACTAAAAATACGTATAATACCTAACAGAAAGAGAGAGAAAGGACGACCCATGTTAGTGATGTCGATATAATGTAGCCATAGGCAGGCCATGTGGGTGGGCTGAAATTTAGGGTCTTAGGCGTCAATGATGGATAATTTGCATACAGTAAGTTGTTCTTCTTTTTGAAAATTAATGTTAGTGGACGCGGCGGTTTGTAGACGCAAATACAGAGGTTAGAGATGATTGTGTATTTGAATGGCTTTAAAAAAAGGCGTCTTTGACTCTTTGTGACTGTCAATAATGGGAGACACCAATCTTTGGCTGACTGATTGTTGTATAAAATTTATTTTTCGTGTCAGATATACCTTTAGGATATTCGTCTGCCAACCTATTTTTTTATATATAAAAAAAGTTAGCGATTGAAAAATGGTTAATAAATAAAATTAATATTTTGAAAACTGAATTGATGATTGAATCGTAGAGAAAAAGATTCACTGAATTGAGAATTCAATCAAATTCAACACGATTAATTGAAATATATGATATTTTTAAATATAATTGAAAATATATGAGTTATAAATATTTGATAATTTGAAAAAAAAAATAAAAATGTTCAATTTAAATATAAATATTTTTTAAATATACATATTTTGTTAAATATTTCAGATTAATTTAAATAATAATGAGAGTTAATTGTAATAATCAATTATTGACTGCATCAAACGGTAAGTTGGATAAATATTGAATTGCCATCAACACGAAACGTCAGACTTGGTATATGAGCTGTCAACTTAAATGTTAATGAACAATTTTATACAATTATTTCTTCGCTCTTTTTTTCTCTTATTTTCCCTCTTGCCAAACAGTAAAAAAACCTTAATCATCCACTCTAGTAAGATGTACAATTAGTATTAGAGTTTGCTCTTGCTTTAACTTTTTGTCTAATATTTCATAGGAAAACATACATAGATATAAATAGTGGAGAATGGATATTTTTCATATATATTTTCTATATGGATATTCTTTAAAAATATAGTATACTTTTTTTTATTTTTCTTGCTATTAAAAAAATTAAGATAGTTTTGAATGACTAAGGGCTTATTCGGCAATTTTAGCATTCTAGTAGAAATTAGTTGTAATAACTGTCAGCTATTTTACTAGCTGCTGGAGGTTAGATATTAGTTGTTGGAGGTTATAGAAGTGTTCG
The DNA here is from genome assembly GCF_041381405.1 of Jatropha curcas. NCBI lineage: Eukaryota > Viridiplantae > Streptophyta > Magnoliopsida > Malpighiales > Euphorbiaceae > Jatropha > Jatropha curcas. The sequence continues at coordinate 26,865,251 of NC_143154.1, forward strand.
GTAATAATAAGTGTTTGATTAGCTGTTTAATATAAAAAGATAAAAAAATGGTAAGATGATAGAGAACAAGAAAAACAAGTGATGGACATAGGAGTCATAAAAATTTATAAAATGGTAAACACTAATGAGCATAACTTTTTGTGACATATTACCTCAAACTCTAAACGTTAAAATAAATGTGACGTTATCGAACACAATAATTAATTAAAATAATATTTTAACTCAATCAAAACACTAAATACTACTCCAAATACTTTTGCAGAACAGAGCCTAAATATAAAATAATAACAAAATAACCTTTCACTTAATTTAAAAAACTGTACTATTAATCTGTTTTACATAAAATAAATCATAAAAAAATATAAACTGGTTTTTGTGAATCTAAAATTGAAGGAAAACTTTTCCCTCATACATTATTGAAACATTTCCCTGTCGTCTACAAATTAGAAGGTCTCTTTTCCTTCAACGGGGAAGGAGTCGAAGGACAGGAAAACTTTTCCTTCTGGTATGGAAACTGCTGAACACGTCATTTGTGTTTTTGTTCTCATTAACAATGGTAGAGGAGGGAGAGCCATCATCTGATTCAGTACTCAAACCAAAGAAAGAAGAAAGGATAATTGTAATTATAAAAGTTCATATTTAAAAGTTTGAAGCCTCACCCAGCAGCCTAAGTTAATTAGGGTCTAACTGAGGGGATTCAAACTTGTAATTTCACAATTTTACAGTACATTAATTAAACGAGAACCCATTAGCAAGAACTCGTCCCCTTCTATGGAAGTTAATAATGTTGCAATTCCCTTTATTGACACAACAGTGCAGGCACTACGTACTAGACTATTTAGTAATTAACTTAATTCTGCAAAACTGGTAACCATTCCAAGATTTCCTGCAGAAGCTTTCTTTACAGTATTGGTTTCTAGTTTCTGCTTCCAACAGTATTAAAAGTTAGCCGTCCTGGACGTTCCTTGACGATGGTTGTTGGTTTCCATTCTGACATCCATAGTGCAGAAACCTTTCTAATATGAAGCCGATATTTCTGGAATTAAGTATGAGACTTTGAATCATTTTTCTCTGCCAAAATTTAATAAAAGCTATGCGCAGATATAGATACGAAGAATGCTAAGTTGCTATCAGGTTTGCATATTATAAAACCTGCAAATGGCTTTTTACTTGATCAATTGTGAGCCCTTCAAGTTTCATGACTTCTTTTATTTGCTTTGGAGTTGCAGCTGCTCGAAAACAACATCAAATTCAAAGAAAAAGAAATTGAAGAAAAAGAACACTTCTGCAAGAAATTAGTATAATTTTTTTTGCTTTACATGATTCAAATTCCGGGTAAAAGTTTTTGATTTCTTTTTAACCACACTGCTTAATTAAGCACTCACCTTCAGGACCTCCAAGAAATTCCAGGGCGTCCACAAACCTGGAATGAAGTTCTGTTGTCCAAATTATTCTGTTGTTTTTACCTCTAGGCTTACCTCTAGGCATTAACAACATTTGCTTGGCCCGAAAATTCAATGTCTGATCATTCGCTCTGATCACACTCAAGCTGCCATATCCTACGCTTTTTTCAGGCTCCTCAACAGCCTGTTTAATTACAAACTGTCATCAGCTTAGAGATACTTCAATGGCAGAAAAAACTGCAAATAGTTTTTTTTTTTTCACAAAGATCCAAGTTGATTTTTTTTCCCCTTTCTAGGCAAGATGAGGAGTGTACTTACCAAGAAATCACTCATCTTAGAATCTGTTTGGTATAATGTCCTTTCTTTTGGTTTTTTTTAATAATAAAAATATTATTTTTAGAAAAAAATTTGGTTCTTTTTGCTTAAAGATGTTAAGTCATGAAAACATTTCGGAGTTCATATGGGACTCATTGCATTAGTGATACTATAATTGTAATTTTTTTCTCCTTTTTCACTTTTTTAATCAAGCTTTGCGCCTAAAATCCTGAAACGATAATAGTTTCACATAGAAAAGTATATATAAGGTAATTGTGATAATACTAAAATTAAGGGTTGCACCTGAATTTTAATTTCTTCAGGATCAAAAATTTCCCTCTGCATTATTTCATAGCCTCTCCTCTTCATTGCAAAAAACTCCATTACACCCCGTTCGTCACTACCGGGCTCAAATCCAGTTCCCTTCTTAATGTTCAGGACCGCCTCCTTCAGTGTCTCAATAGCTATATATACACACATAACCAAAATTTTAAAAACAGTAGTAATAATATTAACAAAATAAAAATCACAAGAAACTCATACAAAAAGATCATAAATCTAAAATCAAATAAAAAGAAGAAGAAAGCTGACCATCCAGAATGAGCAACATGCATTGAGGAAGTTCATTTTTAAAGAGTTGAACTTTTGAGAGTTCTTCTTCATGCTTTTTAAGAAAATTATTCAGAATTGTCAACTTCTCTGATGAGCTATCAATTTTTGATAATTCTTTCAGCAGGTTGGCTATGGATTTGGGAATATAAGAACCAGAGGTTTTAAGACTCAATCTCATCTCTGAAGGAGTACAAGAACCCATTTCTTTTATTTTTGTTCTTTGAAAGTCTTAATCAATCTCTCCTTTTGGAGAATCATATAGACTGCTAGGACTTAATATATATAGAGAAGGAAAAACAAATGTAGAAAGGATGGAATTTATAGGATTCAAAAACTGAGGTACATATTTGAAAGCCCATGTTGGGAATTTCCTTTATTTTAATTTTAATTTTTATTTATTGCCATTGAGTCTGCTGAACTCTTTCTTCTTTTTAATGTTTAGCTAGCCAAAATTAGTAAAAAGTAATGTTAGTAATTACTAATCAATGGTACCAGATTATGTTCCAGGCAATGCAAATTTATATATGTATATAAAAATATTCTAGACTGTGTAAATTTATAAAAAAATAAATTGTTTGACATTGAAATTAATTCTAGTTTTACAAATATATCCATTTGAGATTAGCTCGTGTTTAATGTTTTTTTTTTTGAAAGGGAGCTCGTGTTTAATGTTAACTGTAGTTGAAAAAATATGTGTTGGATCGAGCGCTGCCACAATCTTGACTAACAGTATTTTAGTGAAGAAATTATTTAGAAAATTATTAAATGTAAGTAATGCGAGCGAGAAGAATTAATCATAAATTTACCACCTTAAATATGTAAAACTAGAATCAGTAAATATGTAACAATTGAATAGCTTTTGATATTCATCCCACAATTATCCAAATAATCGAAGGTTAGATCCTCATGGATAGAGTAAATACTCACCGAGAGCGCTTTACTCTTTAGTAGGTCGATCTGGTACAAACAGGAGTTAATTCTAACCCAGTGGACTGGAGATGCCTGGGTTAAAACTAAAACAAATAAGGGTAGGTTTAATGTTGGCCAGAGAGTTTTGACTTACTAAGCTAGAACTTGTGCAATTATACGCCCTAAGCCAAGTTCATACTCTCTGTGTGTTTACCTAAAAGATTTCGACCCAATTGTTTGGTTAATTGCAAATGAAAAGTTTTAACCCCTTAAACTTGGTTAATTTCAAAAGTTACGATTTCAGGTTTAATCCTGATATGGAGTCTATTTCTGTTAATCCAATCACCTGTCAAATTTAACTTTGATATATAGTCTACTTCTACGAATCTAATCAGCTGTAGAGTACATAAATTTCTTCTCACTTTGCTCATAAATACTAACTTAAGAAGGAAAATCTGAGCAATTAATGAAATGTCAGAAAAGCCTTCGAGACCATCACACCAAATGTATGATATTGGTAAAACTATACAACTCAATTTAGTGTCATTTGTCAAAGAAAATATGAATTGTTGCAGGAATACACAGCCACGTTTCTCTATCTCTTCAACCTTATCATCTACTCATTGGAATTCAGATTCCCACTTGAAACTAACTTGTGCAGGTGGGTTTTGATTCCCTTCTGAACTAACTTTGACAAGTGTTCATCGAAACTGAACCTACTTTCTTTCCCTTAACCTAATAATGGAAAACTCCAATATTTAAATTCAATTATGCAAAAACAAACCAGCACATGGAAAAAGTAGCAAGCAGTTTCTACTTTTTGGATGAGAAATGAATAAGGCTAAATGCTTCCAAATTGTATACCAAATAAAAGTTCATTATAATTTATAAAATCACCAGGAATAGTCTTTCTGTTTTATGACAGTAATGCTTGCCATGCATGCACTGAGAGTTCTTTTATCTATTAAAAGAAACAAAGAAAAGGAAAAGTATATAATTGAAGTACTTAAGATTGTCTTCCATGGTGATGATGCTGGCAACAGGTGGCCTTGAGAAGAGAACAACTTTGATTACTCAGTTGTATTATATTGAGAGCTCCTCCAGATAATCCTGTATTTCTGTAGATTAACATTTAAATATCATAAGCATATGTACACAGGTTTTAATTTTAATTAATTAACCCTGAATAATTTAACTGGTTTGTAGTATAGTTTGACAGTGAATAACTTGAATTTAATAATGCGGTTGAGTTACTTTTATCTTAATTATTATATATTTAATTTTAATTATATAAGTTTATAAATGTTTCATACTAAGCCTAGTGGCTCAACGTCCCAGGTTTTTTTTTTTATCAAAAACAATTAGAAATGATAATAAATTAACAAAATATATATAATTTTTGAGAAAATTAAAAAAAAAAAAAGATACCTGCAAATGGCTTTTCACTTGATTGGTAGTCAACCCGTCAATCTGCATATGGTCTCTTATTTGTTTGGGTGTAGCTACTGCACAAAATGACCAAAATACAAACAAACAAAAATGTGAAAAAAATAAAAAATAAACAACTGATGGGAGAATAAAGGACAATTGTCAGAGGCCAGGTCATCGTATATGCCTTGGAAAAACAAAGTCAACTACTAGAAAGAAATTCCAGATAAGTAAATAAATGAATATTTTGAAATTAATTTATATAATAACAATAATAAAAAAAATAAAAAGGTGTAAGTCTAACCTTCAGGACCTCCTAGCATATGAAGAGCCATGACAAACTTAGCATGAAGCGGTGGTGTCCATGATCTTCTATTGTTCCTCCAAATAGGTTGTGTTAATGGCTTCAGCTTAGGCTCCTCTGTTGCATTCAAATTCAAGTTCATGGGAACTTCTTCTGCCCTTGGCATTGGACCAAATAAACCAGCCTAGGAATTGTATATATATGAATATTCACAGCCATAATAATAATGCAGAACTCACAAACGCTGAACTTGGCTTGAGTGTAGACAAAAAATTGAAAGCAAATTGAGGGCCTATATGCTGATATTTTTGAAACATATATAAAATTTCAAGGAGATAAATTAAATTTCAAAACATTTTAAGGGATCAATAAAAATATTTTTGAAAATATGTGTGTATAATTTAAAGAAGAAAAATCAAATTTTGAAAAACTTCTGAGTGGAGATCCTAGCCCTAAGATGGTTTGGTTCCATAGCATGATAGTGTTTTGACTAAGTCAAACTTTTACTTTTATTGTTTATATGTTCGGCAGCGTAGCATTTGTATTAGTGTTTAAAGTTTGAGGGAGCACATTATTGAAATGTCACTCTACTTTAACGTTTAACGAAATATTAGTAAAATAATTAACAATTAATAGGATAACTAACAACTACTAAATCAATTAATTTTGTACAATAGATCTTAAATATAATGATGATAAATTCAAAATAAATAAATAAATATGCATTTACATATATACCTGTCTCTTGTCACGATGATGAGTAGGATTAGTCCATTGTTGATCAAAAGAAGGGTTATTCAAGTCTAAGAAACTCTGTTGCTCCTCAAAATCCCTCTTCTTTGTAGCTATAGCATCCTTTGCTAGGCACCTCTCAGCTGCTTCAAGCCCCATTCCAATCTTTATTTTATTAATTTCCTCTTTCAATTTCTCCACAGCTACATATTATCACACCAAAATCCCTAATTAATTATTCAAGATACGTAGATTACTCAGAAAGATATTATCAATAAAAATTTAAGATTTTTTGCCGGAACATCTCATATTTAAAAATCTCACCAAAAATATAATATGTTTATGAAAAGAAAATAGTTATCACTATTGAGGTTTATTATCTACATCTCACCCCGTGAACGATTAAACGATCATCAAAAAATATAATTCTGATATATAAAAGATCATTAAAATATATGAATATCTCGCCAAAAAGATGAAAAAAGCTAATCAATTATCGATGTTTATTGTTTATCAATAAAAATTTAGGATTCTTTGCCGGATTGTGTCATATTTAAAAGTCTCGCAAAAATATGATTTATTTATGAAAAGAAAATAGTTAATGAACTGTTGAGTTTTATTATCTACATCTCACCCCATGAACGATAAAACGATCATCAGAAAATATAATTTCGATATATAAAAGATCATTAAAATGTTTGAATATCTCGCCAAAAATGAGATATTTATGAAAAGAAAAAAAGCTAATCAACTATCAATGTTTATTGTTTATCAATAAAAACTTAGTATTCTCTGCCAGAACGTGTCATATTTAAAAATCTCGCCAAAAATATGATATTTATGAAAAGAAATTCTTGAATCAACTATGAGGTTTATTATCTATATCTCACCCCGTGAACGATTAAACGAGCATCGGAAAATATAATTTCGATATATAAAAGATCATTAAAATATTTGAATATCTCACTAAAAAGATGAGATATTTATGAAAAGAAAAAAGCTAATGAACTATTGATGTTTATTGTTTATCAATAAAAACTTAGGATTCTCTGCCAAAACGTGTCATATTTAAAAATCTCGCCAAAAATATGATATGTTTATGAAAAGAAAATATTTAATCAACTATCGAGGTTTATTATCTATATCTCACCGCGTGAACGATTAAACGAGCATCGGAAAATATAATTTCGATATATAAAAGATCATTAAAATATTTGAATATCTCACCAAAAAGATGAGATATTTATGAAAAGAAAAAAGCTAACGAACTATCGATGTTTATTGTTTATCAATAAAAACTTAGGATTCTCTGCTGGAACATGTTATATTTAAAAATCTCACAAAAAATATGAGATATTTATGAAAAGAAAATAGTTAATTAACTATCAATATTTATTATATATATCTCATCTTGTGAACGATTAAACGATCATCGGAAAATATAATTCTGATATATAAAAGATCGTTAAAATATTTGAATATTTCGCCGAAAAGATGAGATCTTTATGAAAAGAATAAAAAAAGCTAATCAACTATAGATATTTATTGTTTATATCTCAACCTGTGAACCAACAGAAAGATCATCGGAAAATATAATTCTGTCAACATATTAATTTTACCACTATATATATAAAAGATCATTATAAAATTTAGATATCTTGCCAAAAAGATGAGATACTTCTGAACGGAAGAAAGCTAAACACTACTAACATCTGTTATCTATATCTCATCCCTTGAACCAATGAAAAGAATCGAAAAACATAATTCCGTTAACAAATTAAGTTAATCATTATTATATATATATATGATCATTAAAGATTTTTCTTTAAAAAAAATATATAAATTCATGGAGAAAGAAATAAAAAACTAACCATCTATCAGTAAGAGCCTACACTGAGGAAGATCTTGTTTAAAAACTTTAACAGAAATGAGTTCTTCTTGATACTTGAGAAGCTGATCATTTAGTACCAATAGCTTTACCTCATCACTTTCAGTCTTCGATAAATCTCTTATCAATTCAGATAGGCTTTTGGGTACATAAGATAGTTTTAGACCAAGGGTAAGCTCAAAAGGACTTGAAGAACTCATAATCATATAATAATCGTTACAAAGTCTGTATCAGGACTCTTACAAGAGGAATATATAAAAAGCCTCTTAGAAGACTTATATAGAAGAGCTGCGATGAGACATACTGAAAAAGAAAAAAGAAAAAATAAATAAGCATCTGGTATGTATCGAAAATTGGCTTCTGGATATCGCAAAAGACAAACTAGATTACGTGTGATGGATTCTTCATATATGCATGCACGCACACACAAACACACGCGCACGCCCACACACACCCCTAATACATTAAAGTACCTTGAACTTTCTAGGTTATTGCAATTACATCCAATGTTGACATTTGAGCCAATTTTACCCAAATTATGATTTTATGCACTTATAAAAAAAAGCAGCATTTAGCGACAGATTTTATCGGCAGACATTTTGTTGATAATTTTTGACAAATTAGTAGTTGGTTACCAATAAAATTCATCAAAATTAAGAGAAGATATATAATTTTCGTGACCAATTATTAATAGATTATAGATGAATTTTACTGATGAAATTAAATTTTATCAATAAAAAAGCATGTCATACATTTGCACTTAGTTTTACAATTTACCGACTGATTATTGACAAATTACCGGATAATCATCGATTAATTTCTATAAAAATTTTGAATTTTTACAAACCTAATTATAAAAAAGAGCAAGTTCCAAAGGGGTACATATGAGTTCAATATTTGTGCTAATGTTTATTTTAACACAAATGATAAAGATGAAGAAAGTGATGATACTTCCTACGATGAGGATGACTTAATTGGAGGATGAAGAGTTTGTAATTATAAGTGAAAATATAAAAAAGCTTAAGAGTAGTGTAATTGATAATAAGATGGGTTTGGGTCTTGGTGATGAAAGTATTTAGGTTTCTAATAAACCATAACCTAAAGTTGTAGGTTCTAGCAAGCAAGTTAGAAATATTAAAGATTATGATAAATCAGATACATAATATTCATCAACATGCAATAAGAGGAAGAAAAAGAAGAAGAAGAAATTCAAGAATATATATGATCCTCCATATGACCATAAGAAGCTTGTGTTAAGTATTGGCATGATTTTTTCTAATAAAAAACAATATGGAGCAACTGTTTCCAAGTACTCCTTATAACGGTGTTCAATGTCACATGAAGAAAATCAAGAAAAAGGGTTGGTTGTACGTATATTGATACATGTCCATGGAGACTGCATGGAAGTAGAAAAGGTAGGGATCAATCATGGATTATCAAGGCCTACCAAGAAGAGTATTGTGATACCCTAAACGAATTCTACATCGGCTAACACAAGGTGAAAGTGATATACATAAAAATGGACAAGCCTTAGACTAATAAAGCACATTTTGGGATTAGAGGTTAGGCTTTGACCCTGCAATAAGCCTTAGACTAGTTACTAGATTTGTTATTTGTTTATTTTAAAGAAGATTTAGGGTTAAACCGATTTATAGTTAGCAACAAAAGGTAACGAATAGGAAATTATCCATTTTAATTATTATACAACTTATATGTTTGCTTGAATTTCCTTTTTTTATATATGAGAAGGTTTATATGAGATAGTTGTAATGACTTAGTGTTGAATTGTATAATATTCATTTTATATAGTGACGAATTGTTAAAAAAAAAAAAAAAAAAGATTGGGTCAATGTCTTAATAAGGTGAGTAAAAGATTCATACAAGTCATTAAGTCAAATTACAGCATGGCTCTGATGAATGATATGATTCTTTTAAGGAAAATTTTGAAAACCATAATAAAGTAAGTTGTTAATGTTAGCCATTTGGAAGATGGTCAACCTTTCTAAATAACTTTAGACTGATTTGGTGATGTAATTATAAAAAGTACCTAACCTACTATAAGGAATAATGTTAATAAAAGAAAGTTTTTAAATAAAATCAATAATAGGATTGAAAAAATTTTATTTAGACGCTACTTAAATTACATAAATAAATAAAATAAATCATATTTTACTTAGTCCGACTTTGGTCCAATTATATAAAAAATAAATAATTATGTGGGGAATCAGTTAAAATCTTTTATTATATCTGTTTATTGTGAAAAATATCCCATATTAAAGAACAATTTATGCAAGCGTGAGAGGTAGTGAATATATTACAAATAAAGAAAAAACTCAAAAATCTGAAAAAAAAAACAAAGAAAAGAAAGCAAATTCTGAAAATAGAGATTCCGAACTCAGCCTTTTTCAAGATATTTTTTATTTCAGGATTACATTACATATACATAGATACTCACGAAAATATCTACATTTTACTCAACAACTTCTTCTGAATTTTATGTTCTCCTTCAATATTTATCTACATTGAAATTAATTAAAATATATGGCCTAAATAAATATTTTAACTAAGGAATTTGTGAGTCCATCACACGTGGCTCATGCGTTACTCGAGCAACTATTTCTAATGCTAATCAAATAGTTTGAAGAGAACCTCCCTCTTATTACGGAGCAACTTAATAAATATCAAAAATAAGGTTTCAAATTAAATCGAATATTAGAAAAGTTTAGAAATTAATATAATTTGAATTTTGATAAAATAAATTAAGTAATATTAAAAATAACCTTAAAAAGAAACGACTACTATAATTCAACCACAACGACCACAACTGACGACTGACTTTCGGCAAACGGCAATAGTAGCAAAGGTAATAGGAATAAAGCAACGAGGCAACCATGACAAAGACAACAGCAACAACGCCGACAACATGTTCCACAATGTTTGGAATGCTATAATCAATTACTAAAATATGGACTTGGCCCAATTGAAGATACATTACATAACAAACAAATAAATGATGCAGCCCAATAGCTTTATAGAATGTCATTCTTCAATTTCTTTTAACAGTAAATTGTCTTTTATATCATTTTTATCTTGGGCCAGCCCAATAGCTTCTATACTAAAGTTGGTCCATTTATTTCTATTCATCGAATAATATTGGACTTGGCCTGACTAAAATATTGTTTCTACTTTATAAATATTTCAAGTGATTTTGATAGCTATATTTTAATTGTTAAGATTATTTTATAATTTAAATTTTCTTATATATTATACATATAAAATTTCAAACTATTAGATATTCTTACAATTTTATTAATAATTAAAAATGGTTAATTGAAAGTTAATTTAATATAATTATAAAAATGAATAAGCTAAAACATTTGATATTACAAAAATATGCTCTTTCAAAAAAAAAAAAAAATAATAATAATAAAATAATTCTATATTTTTCGGCCTTAAAAGGTAAAAATAGAAAGATTTCCATGCTACTAGATAATAAATAAAAGAACAGGGACTAGACTGCAAAAAAGAAATTAGGGTTTTCGTATACAGTCTGTACACTCTGCCTCTTGGTGCTATCGCAAAGCACTTAAATACTCAAGCCTGCCGCTAGAGCTACCCTTCGAGCTCCAGCCTTTCATTGAACGGAGATTAGCGTTCTTCGTCTTGATCTGCACATCACCTAAGCCACATGGTACCATAGTCTTTCTCTCTTCTTTGCATAGCCATGACAGTCTTTATGTATAGATTTGTGAATTTATATGCTATTGAAAGCTAGATCATTTTCCTCTTCTGGGTAATAATGGTAATCTAAATGAACGCAGGCTCGGTTTGGTACGCCTTAATCGAATATAATGTAGTGTAATAAAATGCACTTTTAGTTCAATTGTTGTTGTCTTGTTGCTTATTATGCTGGAATAGTTGGGCGTATAAACACTGGACATCTGCATAGGAAATATGTATTATTAAATATTAACCAACCTAGAAAAGTTTTACCTTTAAGAAATTTTGTTTTTATTTTTTTGTGCAATTGCTATTCGAATTGTATTACTCTATTGAAGTCCTGTATATTGGTTTTCTTGATTTATGTGTCCTGTTTTGTTTCATTTCCTCTCCGTGTCTTATATTTGTTACAGGCTCCGAAAAAAGGTGTAAAGACCCCAGCTTTGGCAAAGAAGAAGCCTGTAAGTAGTCTCTCTCCATCTGTCTCACAACACACTCGCATAATATTTTCTGCATATGATGTTACTTCAGTTTTCTATTCAATTTGTAAGTTTGATATGTTCTTCAGATCTAAAACTAATTATTTCATTGACTTGATAATTGTAGGAAAAGGTTCTCAACCCTTTGTTTGAGAAGCGACCCAAACAGTTTGGAATTGGCGGTGCCCTGCCACCGAAGAAAGATTTAACTAGATTTGTCAAGTGGCCTCATGTTGTTCGTATCCAGAGGCAAAGGAGGATTCTGAAGCAACGCCTGAAGGTTCCTCCTGCCGTGAATCAGTTTACAAAGACACTTGACAAGAATCTTGGTAGGATTTTTGTTTCTGTCCTAGAAACTGTGATTAAATTTTATGTTATTTCAGGGGATTATCATGCATCTTAAGTTTGCATGAATAATGCGCATGAATGCTGTCAATATCATGGTGTTAGGCTGGAGATATTGTGATTACTTTACATGGCAACTGCAGTTGATTTTGCTGATGCCAACTTGTTCAACCTTTTGTGATTGTTTTATGTTACAGCAACCCAACTCTTTAAGTTGTTGCTCAAATATAGACCTGAGGATAAGGCAGCAAAGAAGGAAAGGCTTCTTCAGAGAGCACAAGCTGAAGCTGAGGGGAAGACTGTGGAATCAAAGAAGCCCATTGTTGTTAAATATGGGCTTAACCATGTCACTTACCTCATTGAGCAGGTATCTATTTTGTTCCTCGCTCATTTTTCCTTCCCACTAGGTAATTAATTGATAATGCTCACTGGACACCTAATTGGGGAGTTCTTTTGTCATATTTGTGATTAAGGATGTGTTAGAAATTTTATTTTATGTCGGTTAATTTCAGCCTTTACCTTACCTTCTTCTTTTCTCTACATCTTAATATTTGCTATCTAATACATTTTATGTTTTATGCTCTTTGATTTTGTTTACTTTTGTTAGTTCTTTTAGAGTAGTATATTGAATGATCAGTACTTGCATGCTTATGGTAGTGTCACTCCATGCTATAATTTTTCTTCTGAACAAAACTCTATTTTGCTTGTAGAACAAGGCTCAATTGGTGGTCATTGCACATGATGTCGATCCTATTGAGCTTGTTGTTTGGTTACCTGCCTTGTGCCGGAAAATGGAGGTCCCTTACGCAATTGTGAAGGGCAAATCACGTCTTGGAGCGGTGAACTTTCTGCACTCATTCCATCTATGTAGTTATCTTTATGAATAGGTTTGTTTGGAAACTGACCCGTTGTGGTTGAAACTCTGATAAACAAACAGATTGTCCACAAGAAAACAGCTGCAGCTTTATGCCTCACATCTGTTAAGAATGAAGATAAATTGGAATTTAGCAAGATTTTGGAGGCAGTCAAGGTAATGAATAGTTTAATAGTTAATGTCAGTGATGGCAGAAGATAATATAGTGGCCTATTATTTATAGCACCATCTAAAAACAGCTCTTTTTCGTGCTTTCATATGAATTTTGCTTTCTTGGAAGAGGCATGCTGTTTTGATTCGCTCATTCTATATTAGGCTGATATTTTTGTCATAGCATTACTTTTGTTCTTAACATGGTCTCCCTATTCTTCATTGTAATTTTTTGGTTTCAAGTTTATTACTTCTGTTTCAAAATTTTCACTTGTTTATTCTTGAATTGAATTTAGGCTAACTTTAATGACAAGTTCGACGAGCACCGTAAGAGATGGGGTGGTGGTATTATGGGCTCCAAATCTCAGGCCAAAACCAAAGCTAAAGAGAGAGTCTTGGCAAAGGAGGCCGCACAAAGAATGTCCTGAGCTTCTAGTGAGTAGTGGAGAGAAGTTATGACAAGAAGGAAGTTCTGATGATGAATTTTGCATTTCTTTTCGGTTGTATGTTTTGCTTTGATCTAGTAGTCCAGATATTTGACATGTCTTATTTAAATTTTTGGTGGGAGAATGAGTACTTATTGCGTACTTTCTGTTTATTTGATATGCAGATACGATTAGTACTATTGTTTGGTTTTCTAGCATTTGAGAAAGTATAATCCAAAATCTGAATGTTACTAAAGACATGATGTATATTGAAGTGATCGAGATAGGGTTGAAGCGTTGTTGGTTAAAACAAAATATTGTTAATTGGGCAAAGTTAATTGCCAGATATGAAGCAGCCATCAAATTATATTAGTTTACCATCCGATGTGAATTATGTACTGATCTATACTGGCATATGATTATAAACAACACTAGATATAATTGCCTGCGAGTTCTTGGCACAATATTTCTTACTTTTCTTTTGATGTACTAGAAATAAAATACATTATTATGTATATATATATATAAAAAAAAAATCACTCTTTTAATGAAGTTCATACTTCATATTTCATCCTATTAATATTATTATATCAGAAAGATTATGTTATTATTCAATAAATTTGAAGAGAAATGGCTAGCAACAAGCAACCAGAATGGAGAGACTGTTGAACAGGATAATTACCAGTGGGTTGGGCCTTTGTGCAAGTGAATGTATTGTATGCTTACCACTGGTTATGCTTCTGTGTATACATATTCATGTTTTTTAATATTAATATAATATACATTTAAAAGTACATTCATAGTGCATAAAAAGCTTATTAGTTTTTTTATTTGTAATATTGCTTCCAGCAAAAAGAAAAAGGAAATGCTTTTTTTTTCCACTCTTATCTAGAAGAAAGGAATAAAGCCTAATTGCTATGAAATAGTTGAATTTTAATTGATCTTATAGTTCAATTAGTTTTATTTAAATGGAAAAAAAATAAAAAAAAAATACAATTATTACTATGAAACGAAGCACGGAACTTGAAACCTGTATTGGAAGTATATAATTTCAATGTGAAGTTTATAAGATCATTTGAATTGATGAAATTCCACATTTGAAAAAACCAATTCCACTTGTTTAAAATATATTTAAAAAATAGAATGCATTATTTTAAATTTCATGATTAATAATAAACATAATATAAGTGAAAAAGAAGGTGAGATTTTTTTTTTCTTTTCTAAAATGATAAAATTAAATAATTTATACAGTAAAAATTTATGAAACATTTAAATTCCATTATTCAAGTCTCATCACATCAAAATCACTTCAATGAATTTTAGCTCTCTAATGTTTTGTATTCTCCAACCTCATGTCCTCATCAATGACCTTTTCAAATTTAACTCGCATCATTATTATACTAAAGAATATTATTTTTATTATCTCAAATTACACTGGGAAAGAGAAATCCTCTTGAGAGAATCACTTTCACTTTCCACTTTCACTTTCACTTGCACACAAAGAAATCCACCGCCTTTACCCGCTGCTCCCCCTTATAAATCCCCGCTTACCCCGCTTACTTATTATCCATTTTCCTTTCTATTTCTTCTTCTCTAACTAAAATTACAAGCCCAAAACATCTCTCTCCCTCTTTCCTGAAATTTCTAATGCAGCAGCACTGATCTCTAACAATTTTCCCTCCCTAATGGCTGACCACTTGGCCAAACTCCACCAATCTCTCTGCGAAGAGAAACTCTCTTCCAGCGATCTCTTTCTCAGACTTCGCTCTGATAATTCAATCAAGCAAGGCCTCCAGCTCTTTTATCTGATCATAAAACGAAGCGTTTCCACGATCGAAGCTGCTGATGGTGATCATGATTCTAGTACAAATAAGAACTACAAGTTAGGGTTCGAATCATGGACTGATTCGCAGATTCAATCTCTCATTTCTCTCGGTCTAGCCATTGTTTCTGCTTCCAGATCTCTATCGGGTTGTTTTTCTTATTTGATTGTATATCATTTGTGTCTTTTAGCTATTGCTTCTCTGTTTTTGTTTGGTTTTCGAGTTGCTCATTTTGTGATTGCATGAACAGTGGAGCAAACGGAGCCCGTAGTTGTTGCTGTGGTGGAGCAGTTGTTGGAGTTTGCAGTTTGTTATTTGGAGAAGTCAGAGCTTACCAGTGATGACTTGAGCACGCAGGTTTGTGGCTTCTGGTTTTTTTTTTTTTTTTTTTTATTTGTATTCTCTACTTAATTTTTAATCTATATGAACACAGTGATTGTATTTAAGTGTTGTAGTAGTTGTATTTTTTCTGATTCTACTTCGAATTGAAAGATATGTGAAAAAGTGACATGTAGGATACTATTGGATAAATCCTGGATGTTAGATATTTTGCAAACAATTTCATATCTCTACATTGAATAATTATTTTATTGATAGAATTAGTTAGGCAGCGTTGCTCTTCCTGTGTGGTAGAATAAGTAGTACTTTGAATATGATGTAATTGATATATCCTCTCTCTCTTTCTGAAGAAAGTACAATTGTTTTGCATGTTTATTTGTTTTGCAAATAATTAATATGTAAATGAAAAATAATCTCCCTGTTAAAGCTCAATCCTAGAAATATGTAATTTGAGGTCTAGTAATCCACTGAAACAAAGTGATAAGGCTTCAGTTCTTCTAAGGTCTAAGTTTGTCCCTGTCCTGAAAAATTGTAGAACTGATTGTCTCAGATAGTTTTGCTTCGGACTTAATTACCTGAACAACCACAAGCAAGTGTTCAATTTAGTGCACTATTCACATATGGTACTTACAAGGATAAATTTGGTGTCATTTTTTGTATTTGAAATAACTTGTACTCGGTAAATGCTCATTCAAATTATTTATAATTGTTAAGCTGTTAGTTGTGTTGATTGGTTGAATGCTCTGTTTTTTTCGGACTTTTTCTTTTTCCATTGGCCATTTGATACTGTAAAAATGAAAGGGCAATACTTGATTGGAAAACAAAAAATCAATTTTAAAGGCAAAAAGTTCTCTGTAATGAAAAACAAAATCATCCTGTTTGTTATTGTTGTTGTCTCTTTTACGTGCACCAAAATGCATTGGTAATTTTTCTTTGCTATAGTGTAATTAAATTTGTTACGAATTACTTTTAAGAATGAAATAATCAAACGTGAAACTGAGGGATGTGTTGTTATAAAAACTGTCATAGTTTATCACATTATAACTTCAGTAATAGCAGTTGAAATGCTTGGTTTATTCACTTTTATTATTCCTTTTGATAAGTTACATGCAGAGTTTGTGTTCTGTCAATATTTCTTTCCATTTTTGTTTATTGGAGTTAGTGCTGTGAAAAGTTAAAGTTGCCTGGTACTGGTAGTTCGGGGAAGCAGCCACTGAATGCCCCCGCGGAAAGTTCATTGTTAGTTTTTGAAAGTTGGGTGGATGAAGTTTTTGAAAGCATGAATTTATATTAAATGGGAGAGTTGACAACACTCTATAACCTTAAGATATTTGAAGTTCAATAAATTCTATTGAAAAGGAATACAATCTTCTAGATGTTTTAAGAAAGTTGAAATTTAATAGGTTCTTCAAGGCCATTTGTAATGTTGGTTGACTTTGATAATAGTAATGCTTGGAAATATGCATGCATATATGCCTAGTACAGTGAAATAAGGCCTGTACTTCTATGATTGATTGCATTACATTCTCATGATTTATCAAGTGTATGATTTTGGGTCCATTACAGAATCAGTATATTTTATGTACATCATCTATGTGATAGCACAGCTAGTTTGCTGATGTAATTCTTGTGGCATTACCTTTTATTATAAAGCTCAACTGGGAGACTGAAGGCTAAGGATGCCTGCTTTGGTCAATGCTCATCAACCATCGCCACTAACATTGTATACCATCACCAATTTAACCCCCCAAAATATTTGTATTAGACCCACAAATAACCATCATCGAAATTAATTTGTAATTGCTAGAGGAACTCCTCAAACAGTATTTTATCTGTCTCAGCACTACAGAAGGCTTGACTACCAGCTTCTGAAAAAAAAAAAAGGAACTGCCTGTCAAAAAATTTGAATCCAAAAAAGGTTGAAAGGAAAAAAGAACTGACCTAATATCCTTTAGTATTCATGGCAATGGGACTCTACAAAAGATTGAAATTAAACTGAAACACCATCATTTGCTCATATTCATTACGATGTAAATCAATCACTATGAAACAAACTCATCATTGAGGTAATACCTTGGAAAACCTGCCTATAAACTCCTATCTTTATCATTCACAAGAAATATGATCCAAGTTATTACTGACAACTGAGTGCCTACTAAGAATGAAAAAGAAAAAAAAAAAATATACCCAGACAATGAATTTTGTTTTTGAATTTATAGACTGACAAGGAATGGAAACAAGAGGCAAAGCTGGAGAATGTTAAAGAAAAGGAATAATATGAAGAAGGAAAGAGATGTAGAGGAAATGTGGGGTTTAATTGTGATACAATGACTAGTGGGTATAGATTTTATTGTGATACTGACACCTGGACTATCTTACGTAGATTATGTATGTGTTGTGTATATATATATATCCTAACCTTCTAATAGGTTGTTTAAGAGACTATTGGAAATGAAAAAAGAAAGATTTGGTTAAGTCTTAGAGATTTCAAGGTATCACCAATTTGAGCACCCGCTTAACTCTAACGGGGTGTAAGAAGAGCTCATGGTTAAGAGTTTGTGATGTGCATGCATATATTTATTTATTTTGGTCCATCAATAAACTACATAATAAGCCTTTTCTCATAACCCCAATCCCAGAACTTAACGAGAGACTAAGTGCTTATAGCTGTGTCCATTGGCGATTGAACCACTTATACATGCATGTATATATGCTATTGAATACATTTAATACTTTTAATATGTGGTGGTTTAGTTTTTTGAAGATAATCTATTGCTCATCATTTTGTTTTTCTGTGTTATCTTCACTTTGGATTTACGTTCGAAAATTGATGAATTGTCACAGGTAGCTTGTTTGGAATACAGATTCTGTTCCATATTGTTTTGAAAATATGCCTTTATTTGATTATTTTTCTCTAGAATATATTGGTCTCTAGCACATATTCCTCTGGGTTCACATCTTATTGATCTTCTGTGCCATGTTTACATGGCCAGATATTAGTCTACACAAGTGCCTTTTAATGTTACATTTAATCTGATTGTGCTGCCAATAGGAGAGAACTTCATGCATTACTGTCTGTCCGATTCTGCTACTTATTGTTGCATAGAAGCTGCTATATTAATTCTCATAATAATAAAAATAAAAATATGTCGAACTTCTTTTTTCCCAAAATTTTCTAGTCCAAAATAAATGTTCGACAGCAAGTTGATCGACGGCTTGTCTCTTATTTTTTTTCTGTTCCAAAATCTCTGAAAATTACACAACCTTATGTGGAGTGCATTGTTTTGGATATTTCTTAGTTCTAATCTTAGCATTACTGATACATATTGGTAATATTTTTCTTAGGGTAATGTGCTACTACTTATGGAGTTGGCATTGGTTGATGGAATTGATAAAGTATCTGTTCCATCTCAATCTTCCTCTGTAGATAGCCTTCTAGAACTGTTGCCAAAGGCTTCAGATGATTCTTGTAGTACCGAGTTGGAATGCCACATGAAATGTGGTCTTCAAGGTATTGTGTACTCTTTGAACTCTTCCATTTCTTTATATGTGTGTTTGTGTGTGTGTGTTTTTGATGGGTGAATGTTGTGTTGATCATATGCTTTCAAACTCTTTTTTCTGTTGGTTGAAGGTGCAGATTGTTCAAAGGGAGAGAAACCAGTGGATCAACTACAGATTACATTAGCATCAGAATGCATTCAGCCTGAGTGGCAGGCTCTTGGATTCAGTGGTCCCAACCAAGATTTGAACAATTTGATTTTTCTGATTCAGCACTGGGCTGTTGTCCATGTGGATTGTGTTCGTCGTCTAATATTATGCTTCAAAGAGCTACTTGACTTGTCATCTTTGTATGATGGGAAAATGGCAGGTCCAGATTTTTGCTGGAGGTTTTCATTTGGTTTGAGGATTTTGAAGTTACTCAGGAATCTGATGAAGGATTTTCCATATGTTGGGTATGATGTCTCATTGTTACAAGAAGTTGCTTTGTGTGCTGGTGTGTTAGTAGGCTTGTTTAGGATTGGCTTCGATTTTGCAAATAACCATGCTTCTATTGAGGGTAGTTCAGAGAGTCTTATATTGTCACTGTTGGAAGAGTTTCTTCTTCTTGTCCAAGTTGTTTTCTGCAACAGCAATGTATTTCAGAATATACAAGCATGTATAGTTGCTTCAGTATTAGACAACTTGGACTCTTCTCTTTGGAGGTACAACAAGTCTGCTGCTAACGTCAAGCCTCCACTGGTATATTTCCCTCAGTCTGTTCTTTACATCTTGAAACTCATTCAGGATCTCAAGAAGCCAACATACCGGTCTCTTGATTTGAAGGGCTTTGATACAGATATTATTGGCAGCTCTACTGATTTGCTGAACGATTACCCATCATGCGTTGTACATTCTGAGAAGGTTCCCTTGCTTAAAAGGTTTAAAATTGAGGACTTATTGAAAATTATATTTGCCCCTTCAACTCAGTGGATGGACAATCTGATGCATCTTATTTTTTTCCTTCACTATGAAGGGGTAAAATTAAGGCCAAATGTGGAGAGATCACATTCTAGTTGTTCAAAAACTAATTTCCCTCCAGAGGTGGAAAATGCAGTTTTCCATGAGGATGATGCCCTCTTTGGCAACCTGTTCTCTGAAGGTGGTCGATCAGTGGGATCTAGTGATGGATGTGAGCAGCCGCCAGTTATTGTCAATTCTTGTTCGAGCAATTGCAACATGCCAATGCAAGCTGCCACTGAATTATTGAATTTTCTGAAAGAATGTGTCTTCTCTCATGATTGGTCTCCTTCTCTCTACGAGGATGGCTGCAAAAGGCTGAAGGAGAACCATATTGATATATTGCTTTCTATACTTAATTCTCAGGGATGCTATTCAGAAGATAAGTCTTCTGATAGCTTTGCTATTTCACATGATGAGGGAAAGATTGGGCCTGGCCATGAGCTTTGCTTTGAGCTGTTGCACAACCTTCTTACTGGCCATGCTTTATCTGATAGCCTTGAAGAGTACCTTGTTGAGCAAATTCTGAATGTTGAAAATGATTCTTTTGTTTACAATCATCAGACTCTAACCTTGCTATCTCGCACTCTTTTTTCAAGGTCGGGTTTGTCTGGTAGCCGGTTGAGAGAAAAATTGTATGAAGGATTTGTTGGTTTCATTGTTGACAAGGCAAAGGCTGTTTTCTCAAAGTGTCCTACAGTTAGAGAATTTGTGGGCACACTTCCATCATTGTTTCACATAGAGATTCTTCTTATGGCGTTCCATTTATCATCAGATGGAGAGAAGGCAAAACTAGCAAACTTAATATTTTCTTCCCTCCGGACAATTTTTGTCCCATCTGCTGGTTCTTCTACTGCACAATTATCATGTTGGGCTTTACTAGTCTCAAGATTGATCTTACTACTTCGCCATATGATGTTTTATCCACATAGTTATCCTTCATTTCTGTTTCTAGATTTGAGGTCGAAGTTCAGGGAAGCTCCGATTTCTGGTTCGAATGTTGTAAATGATCAGATGTTATCTTGGGCATCTATTGCTGTAAAAAATGTGTTTGGTGCATGGATTGAAACAGAGCCTTCTATTAGTGCATTGATTAATCAACTAATTGACATTTCAGCTCTTCCTCCCTCCCTTTTCAGAGATGAATTGGCCATTGAATCCTTGGGCCTGAGTTGGAATGATATTTGCGAAACCTTTACATGGATTCTGGGGTTCTGGAAAGGTAAGAAAGCTACAGCAGTAGAAGACCTTATAGTTGAAAGATATATATTCTTGCTTTGTTTGGATGTTCCTAGCATGCACTCTACACTGAACCATCAGTCCCTGGACATATCTAATATGATATATTTTTTTCACATCAGCCACTTACTTGTAGCCCACTGTGATGATATTGATAAGGCGACGAACCTTCGAGATTCTATGATTCATGTGCTACAGCAGTTGTCTTCTCCTGCGATGTCAGAAGATGTTCAGGAATTTGGCTGGGATTTCTTGAGGAGTGGATTTTGGTTGTCTTTGGTGCTTTCCATATTTAAAGTTGGCATCTCACAGTACTGCATTAAGAAAAGAGTCCCTGGAGTGAGTCCATACAGGATTGACAGCACAGCTAGGGACAACATATACATCACAGTTGCACAAGACATGATTTCGAGCTTAATTGAGGCTGGTCAAATTTCATTACTGTTGAAGATGCTATCATCCTTGTTGAACAGGTACTCCTTGGCATATCAAAAGGCTTTCCTTGCTACCGTTGATGGAGGCCAGTATAATGCTAAAAGGTTTTCACCTCTATTACTTCTAAAGCACTCCAGTTTTGACAAATCCCTCAAGGATGAGTTCCTCAAGAAAAGTGGCGTCGGTTCTTACCACATGGAGTCTCTTCCTGACCTATTATCAAATTGGGATGCTATGGTTGAGAAAAGGGCTCCTAGTGTTCTACGTAAAATGTTCTGGGAATGTATGTTGCATGGTTTTCCCTCTCATCTTGAAACTCCAAGTGCAATCCTTCTGTCTTGTATTCTTAGCATAAGACAGGTAATTTTTGTTCTGGATAGCTTATTCAAACTAGGTGATATGAGAGAAAATATTTTCTGGGAGAAAGAGGTACTTTGCCAGATTCTGAATTCAGTGATGATCATCAAATTTGATCGAATCTTTGAAAGTATTCACGGAGAATGTGAATCTATTGTTAGAAACTTGAGTGCTGAGTTTGAACTGTCAGATTATACTGAACTATTTCTGCTAAAACACATGGAAGGGTTTTTAAGACAAATCAATGCCAGTGAAGATCGTGATAGCAGTATGCTTGAATGGGTAATCACAAAGACCATTGATACTGCAGATAACCTCAGAAAAGATCCATCGAAATCTGCAATATTCAAATTTTATCTTGGCGCAGAAGATGTATCTGAACCTGTCAAGGACTTCTGTGGGTTGCAACGTGGTGATTTGTTAGTTCTAATTGGTTCTCTGAATAATTGTTCCTCTGAGCTGGTCAATGGAAAGGTGCTAAATTTCTTGGTTGATCTCTTATCAGGAGAATTTTCTGCATATATCAGAAAGAAGATACAGGAAAGTTTTTTTGAAATGGATACACTTAGCCTGTCTAGATGGTTGGAGAAACGGCTTTTAGGTTGTGTAGTGGAGGCTTCAAGTGGGGCCAGCGATGCCAAGGTTAATTCTGTCTCTCTCAGAGAAACAACTATGAGTTTTGTTTTGTCTCTTGTATCCTCACCTTTTGAGTTGCAATCAACAGAGCTAAACCATCATTTGTTTGAAGCTGTGCTTGCTTCACTTGAAACTGCATTTTTGCAATTTGATGTTCATATTGCCAAGTCATACTTCCATTTTGTTGTTCAACTTTCTAGAGGGGAACATTTAATTAAGTTGCTTCTGACAAGGACTGTGATGTTGATGGAAAAGCTGGCTGGGGATGAGCGTCTGCTTCCAGGTCTGAAATTTCTCTTCGGTTTTCTTGGAAATGTCTCCAGTGATTGCGGGTCCTATAAGAACACTTTGGACAAGTTCTCAGGGAAGTCTTTATCTGGCAGTTGTTTTGGCTCAGGTGCTGTTCCTCTAAAGCCAATAGGGTCGAGGAAGAGTTCTGACCCTGTGGTTCTTTCTGCTAATCAAGAAGGGAGATCCACAGCACTTGAATGTGATGCTACATCTGTGGATGAAGATGAGGATGATGGAACATCTGATGGTGAGGTAGCTAGCATGGATAAGGATGAGGAGGAAGATACCAATAGTGAAAGGGCCCTTGCCTCAAAAGTTTGCACATTTACATCCAGTGGAAGCAATTTTATGGAACAACATTGGTACTTTTGTTATACTTGTGATCTGACAGTATCAAAAGGTTGTTGTTCTGTGTGTGCAAAAGTTTGTCATCGGGGTCACCGTGTTGTTTATTCTCGGTCAAGTCGTTTTTTTTGTGACTGTGGAGCTGGTGGTGTTAGAGGAAGCAATTGCCAATGCTTGAAGCCTCGAAAATTCACTGGAAGTGACACTACATCCACGCGTAGTGCTAATAATTTCCCGTCCTTTTTGCAGTTCACAGAGGATGCAGATCAGTTGCCTCAGAGTGATTCTGATCAGGATGAGGATTTGTGTTCAGATATAGATAACTCACCTAGGTTATTGATTCCGAGAGAGCTTCAAGATGGGGTCACATTATTGCTTAAAGAACTTGATGTAGAGGGTCAGGTGCTTCAGCTTTGCTCTTCACTGCTGCCTTCCATAACGAGCAAAAGAGAATCTAATCTTTCCAAAGATAAGAAAATAAACCTGGGCAAGGACAAGGTGCTTTCTTATGGTGTTGAGCTATTACAGTTGAAGAAGGCATATAAAGGTGGGTCGTTGGACCTGAAAATAAAGGCTGACTATCCAAATGCCAAGGAGCTTAGATCACATTTGGCTACTGGTTCTCTTGTCAAATCTTTGCTCAGTGTCAGTAATCGAGGTCGACTAGCTGTTGGAGAAGGAGACAAAGTCGCTATATTTGATGTTGGGCAATTAATTGGACAAGCCACCATAGCACCAGTAACAGCAGACAAGACTAATGTTAAGCCTCTCTCAAGAAATGTTGTTCGCTTTGAGATTGTACATCTTGCTTTCAATTCAGTCATTGAGAATTATCTTGCCATAGCAGGGTATGAAGATTGTCAGGTCCTTACTTTAAATCCCCGTGGTGAAGTGACTGATCGTCTTGCCATTGAACTTGCTCTGGAAGGTGCATACATAAGACGGATTGATTGGGTTCCAGGTTCTCAGGTTAAGTTAATGGTTGTGACAAACAGGTTTATCAAGATATACGACCTATCGCAGGACAACATCAGCCCTCTGCACTACTTCACATTGCAGGAAGACACAATTGTTGATGCAACACTTCTTATGGCTTCCCAGGGTAGAATGTTTCTTCTTGTTCTTTCTGAGCAAGGGAGCTTGTTCAGGTTAGAATTGTCTGTGGAGGGTAATGTTGGGGCCACCCCATTGAAGGAAATTATTCAGATTCAGGACAGAGAAATCAATGCAAAGGGCTCATCTTTGTATTTCTCCTCCACGTACAAATTACTTTTCATATCCTATCAGGATGGCACTACTTTGATGGGTCGACTAAGTCCTGAGGCAACATCTCTAACTGAGATGTCTTTTGTATATGAGGAGGAACAAGATGGCAAGATGCGGTCAGCAGGTCTGCATCGATGGAGAGAGTTGCTTATGGGCAGTGGATTGTTTGTTTGCTTCTCCAGTGTCAAATCAAATGCTGCACTTGCTGTTTCCATGGGGCCTCAAGAACTACAGGCACAGTGCATGAAGCATGCTGTAAGCTCGACTTCGCATTTAGTTGGGTTAACTGCTTACAAGCCTCTGTCCAAAGACAAGGTCCACTGTCTTTTTTTATATGATGATGGGAGCCTCCAGATATACTCACATGTTCCTACTGGATCTGATGCTTGTGCAAGTTTGGCTGCTGAGAAAGTTAAAAAACTGGGTTCTGGCATCCTCAGTAATAAAGCTTACGCCGGAATAAAACCGGAATTCCCACTTGATTTCTTTGAGAAAACTGTTTGCATCACTGCAGATGTGAAACTGGGCGGTGATGCCATCAGAAATGGCGATTCTGAAGCTGCAAAACAGAGCTTGGCATTAGAAGATGGCTTTTTAGAAAGCCCTAGCCCTTCAGGCTTCAAGGTATTGCTTTTTTGGATTCTTCTAGCTGTCTTAGTTTGTCAATTCTCTATCTCTGTGTGTGTGTGTTATGGTCTTCATTGGATTGTTCATTTTTAAATAATGCCTCACATATACAATACACATTTGTGTTGGAAGATTCATTTATCCTGTTGTGGATATGGAGAATGAATTATCATGCCTTGGTACTGATGAGCACTAGTAATAGCCTCATTAGCATCATTTAAAGGCATGACTCCCTTTTAGCAATAATGCTTCAGACAACCAGGGTCTCTCAGGTGGCGGTCAAAAGTTAAAATCGTTTAGTTTTCCCAGGATAAACAATAGATGTATGTTTGTTTCTGGTCACAGTTGTTGTAATTATTTTACAGTGGTTATAATCATCCTTGTAATTGTCGAACATGTCAGAGGTTATTGTTAGAAATTTGGACTTTGAAGTAACATTGCCGGCCATCTAATCTTGGTGTATGCTAAATGCCTAAATAACAACTAAGCCTTAATTTCAAACTAGTTGGGGTATGAATCCTTTGTATCTATTCTGCTCTGTTCATAACCAAGTCTGCAATAATGTCACGACTGCTGTGTTTTTAAATTTATAAAATAAATTTTGTTTTTTCTAGTATTTGTGAATGCTTATGATTGACTTAATTCTTTTCTTGATTTTGTACTATCAAGTCTCTCTCTGTCTCTCTCTCTCTCTCTATATATATATATATACACACATATTGTTTGTATAATTTCTGTGCATGTCAAAGAGAGAAAGTGCAAAAAAAATGAAGTCCATGGAAAATATTTTCTTGTTATCTAAAAAATATTGCTTCTTGTAGTTCTATATGGAATAATCAGAGTTCTTTATTGTAATTTTTTTTTTATTTTTTGTTTGCGTTATTGTGTTTTCCAGATATCTATCTCCAACTCCAATCCTGATACTGTCATGGTTGGTTTTCGTGTGCATGTGGGTAACACATCCGCAAACCATATACCTACTGATATTACCATTTTCCAGAGGGTGATTAAGTTAGATGAGGGCATGCGTTCCTGGTACGATATTCCATTTACTGTAGCTGAATCACTCCTTGCTGATGAAGAATTTGTTATCTCTGTGGGGCCTACATTCAATGGCACTGCACTGCCCAGAATTGACTGTCTTGAAGTATATGGTCGAGCTAAAGATGAATTTGGATGGAAGGAGAAGATGGATGCAATTTTGGATATGGAAGCTCGTGTGCTTGGTTCCAATTCATTGCTTGGAGGTTCTGGGAAAAAGTGCCAATCAGTGCAGGCTGATATTCAGGAGCAGGTAGTAGCAGATGGTCTCAAGCTTCTATCCAGGTTATATTCATTGTGCAGGACCCAGGAAGATGACGTAAAGATGGAGCCAAGTGAACTGAAGTGTAAACCACTTTTCGAAACAATATTTGAAAGTGACAGAGAGCCCTTGTTACAGGCTGCTGCTAGCCGTGTCTTGCAGTCTGTTTTCCCCAAGAAAGATAGATATTACCAGGTACTATCTGCAAAATAATTTTAGATAGCACAGTAATGCATCACCCCTTCTTTAACTGTGTGCTTGAATGTACTTCTGCAAGTAACTGTGTGAGCAGATCCATGTGAATTTCAGTCACTAATTAGAGTTCTTTTGTTTAGGTTAAAGATACTTTGCGACTTCACGGAGTGGTGAAATCAACCTCTATGTTATCTTCAAGGCTAGGAGCTGGTGGAACTACAGGAGGGTGGATGGTTGAAGAGTTTACTGCTCAGATGCGTGCCGTGTCTAAGATTGCATTGCACCGCCGTTCTAATTTAGCGATTTTCCTGGAGACAAATGGTATTCTGCATTGGTTGCACAGACAGATATACACAAAACAATGTTATAAAATTGCATATTCAACTTGTAAAATCACAGAAGCTTACAATTTCAATATGGAAAAACATGTCCACTCGTATACAAAATCATGAAAACGTGAAAATCAGATAGATTCTATACTGGTGCTAAAATTGATTTAAATGGCCTGATTTTATATTGGATCAGTGGGCTTATTTCTGCACTAGAAAACCCATATAAGGGCCAAAAGGCATCACCCAAAAAACAACGCGTTTCAATGGAATTAGGGATTCCAAATTAAACAATTTTTTCTTTCTTTCTAATGAATGTTTCTAGTTCATAATTTTAGTCGGTATATTTTCTGTTATGTTTGATGTTGTGAACTTGGTCTATTAGGCTAGGATGAGTGAGCAAATATTACTAGAAATGATATGGATTGTATTTTTAATCACCCTGTGAAATGGATGAGTTGTGCAATATGTTTGTGAAGTTGTGCTTATGGTTCTTTGATTCAATTTTTCGAACTGTCCACTGATT
Organism: Jatropha curcas; assembly: GCF_041381405.1. Lineage (NCBI taxonomy): Eukaryota > Viridiplantae > Streptophyta > Magnoliopsida > Malpighiales > Euphorbiaceae > Jatropha > Jatropha curcas. The sequence continues at coordinate 26,893,043 of NC_143154.1, forward strand.
CTGGTTAAAAAAGAAATTTTGATAACCTTGCATTAGTGATCTTAGAAATTGTGGGGCACAGAAAAAAGAATCCTGTTCTTGTTCTTACCAGAGAACTGACTATTGTTTTCCTCCCCAAGGGAAGAAAACATCCTCTCATTCTCTTTCTTATCCTTCCTTTTGGGGAGGGGAAGGAAGGGGATGGAGTTGTTCAATGAATAGTTATCAAATATTGTGAACACGTGATTTCACAAATATGTGCACACACTGCCTGCTTATTTTGCTCTTTTTTTAAGTTACCGACACCGCTATTGCCTTGCTCATTTTTAATACAGGTTCAGGTGTGGTGGATGGACTCATGCAAGTTCTATGGGGAATTTTGGAGTTTGAGCAGCCTGACACCCAAACTATGAACAATATTGTTATATCCTCTGTGGAGCTTATTTATTGTTATGCTGAATGCCTGGCTTTACATGGGAAGGACACAGCAGGATGCTCTGTTGCTCCTGCTGTTGTATTATTAAAGAAACTTCTTTTCTCTCGCAATGAGGCTGTTCAAACTTCCAGCAGGTATTAGTTGCCCCATTTTGTGCATGTGTGTGGTATTTTGGTTTTATATCAGCTAATTTGCACCTCCTTTTCCTTTTCAGCCTTGCTATATCCTCAAGATTGCTCCAGGTTCCATTCCCGAAGCAGACAATGCTAGCAACAGATGATGCTGTGGATGCTGCTGTTTCTTCTTCCGGGCCTTCTGAGGCAGCTGGTGGAAATACACAGGTCATGATTGAAGAAGATTCAATCACATCCTCTGTTCAATATTGTTGTGATGGATGCTCCACTGTTCCTATACTCAGGCGAAGGTGGCATTGTACTATTTGTCCTGATTTTGACTTATGTGAGGCTTGCTATCAAGTTTTAGATGCCGATCGGCTTCCTCCACCCCATTCTAGAGATCATCCCATGACAGCTATTCCAATTGAGGTGGAATCATTAGGAGGAGAAGGCAATGAAATGCACTTCTCCACTGACGATGGAAATGATTCGAACTTGATGCCTATCGCAGCAGATGTTAGCATGCAGAACTCTGCTCCTTCAATTCATGTCCTGGAGCCCAATGAATCTGGAGAGTTTTCTGCCTCGGTGACTGATACTGTCTCTATTTCTGCTTCAAAACGAGCTGTGAATTCACTGCTTCTCTTAGAACTTCTTGAACAGCTGAAAGGATGGATGGGAACAACCTCTGGTGTTCGTGCCATCCCTATCATGCAATTGTTGTATAGACTGTCCTCTGCAGTGGGCGGACCTTTTATAGACAGCTCCAAGCCTGAGGCCTTGGACTTGGAGAAACTGATCCGGTGGTTTTTGGATGAGATTGATCTTAATAAACCTTTTGTAGCCAAAGCTCGCTCTTCTTTTGGGGAAGTTGCTATCCTTGTTTTTATGTTTTTCACTTTGATGCTTCGAAATTGGCACCAGCCTGGCAGTGATGGTTCTATTCCTAAATCAAGTGGAAACGCAGACTCACATGATAAGAACACTATTCAGGTCACTTCAGTTGCTTCTCAGTTTTCTTCAGATGGTCAAGAGAAAAATGACTTTACGTCCCAGCTGCTTCGAGCATGCAATTATCTTAGGAACCAAGCTTTTGTTAACTACCTGATGGATATTCTGCAGCAGCTTGTCAATGTTTTCAAGTCCCCTACTGCTAATATTGAAAACACACATGGTTTGAGTTCTGGTTCTGGATGTGGAGCTCTATTAACAGTTAGGAGAGATTTACCTGCGGGTAATTTCTCTCCGTTTTTTTCAGATTCGTATGCAAAAGCCCATCGAACTGATATTTTTTTGGACTATCATAGGCTATTATTGGAGAATGCTTTTCGACTAGTCTATACTTTGGTTAGACCAGAAAAGCAAGACAAGACTGGGGAGAAAGAAAAGGTCTACAAGATATCCTCTGGTAAGGATTTGAAATTAGACGGATATCAGGATGTCCTCTGCAGTTACATCAATAATCCTCAGACAACATTTGTAAGAAGATATGCGAGGAGACTTTTTCTGCATGTTTGTGGAAGTAAAACTCACTATTATAGTGTCCGAGATTCGTGGCAGTTCTCTACTGAAATGAAGAAACTTTACAAGCACATAAATAAATCTGGTGGCCTTCAAAATCCTGTTCCATATGAGAGAAGTGTGAAGATAGTGAAGTGCTTGTCTACAATGGCTGAGGTGGCTGCTGCACGGCCTAGAAATTGGCAGAAATACTGTTTGAGGCATGGGGATGTTTTACCATTCCTGATGAATGGGGTATTTTATTTTGGTGAAGAATCTGTGGTCCAGACTCTCAAACTTCTAAATCTGGCTTTCTATTCGGGAAAGGATATGACCCACTCCTTGCAAAAAGTTGAGGTGGGGGATTCTGGAACAAGTTCAAACAAATCAGGGGCACAATCTCAGGATTCAAAGAAGAAGAAGAAAGGTGAAGATGGATCTGAATCTGGACTGGAGAAGTCTTATTTGGATATGGAGGCAGCAGTAGATATATTTACCGACAATGGTGGTGATGTTCTGAGGCAATTTGTTGACTGCTTTTTACTGGAATGGAATTCTAGCTCTGTGCGCACAGAAGCTAAATGTGTTCTTTATGGGGCATGGCATCATGGGAAGCTTTCATTCAAGGAAACATTGTTAGTGGCTTTCTTGCAGAAAGTGAAAAGCCTACCTATGTATGGTCAGAATATTGTTGAGTTCACTGAACTAGTCACTTGGTTACTGGGGAAAGTCCCAGATAATAGTTCAAAGCAGCAGAGCACTGAACTCGTGGATCGTTGCTTGACCCCTGATGTAATTAGGTGCATCTTTGAGACACTGCATTCACAAAATGAGCTTATTGCTAATCATCCCAATTCTCGTATATACAATACTTTGAGTGGTCTTGTAGAGTTTGATGGTTACTATCTTGAGAGTGAACCTTGTGTTGCCTGCAGTTCTCCTGAGGTACCTTATAGTAAGATGAAGCTAGAAAGCCTGAAGTCTGAGACTAAGTTTACTGACAACCGCATCCTTGTGAAATGCACTGGAAGTTACACAATCCAGACTGTGACTATGAATGTTCATGATGCACGCAAGTCTAAATCTGTGAAAGTCTTAAACCTTTACTACAACAATCGACCTGTAGCTGACTTATCAGAGTTGAAAAATAATTGGTCCTTGTGGAAGCGTGCGAAGAGTTGCCATCTTGCTTTCAATCAAACAGAGCTAAAAGTGGAGTTTCCTATTCCAATCACTGCTTGTAACTTCATGATTGAGCTTGATTCCTTCTATGAAAATCTTCAGGCTTTATCTCTTGAACCGTTGCAATGCCCACGGTGTAGTCGACCTGTCACTGATAGGCATGGAATTTGCGGCAATTGCCATGAGAATGCATATCAGTGCAGGCAATGTCGCAACATAAATTACGAAAATTTAGATTCTTTTCTATGCAATGAGTGTGGGTACAGCAAATATGGCCGGTTTGAGTTCAACTTTATGGCAAAGCCTAGTTTTACATTTGATAACATGGAGAGTGATGATGATATGAAGAGAGGTCTGGCTGCCATAGAATCAGAATCAGAAAATGCACACAGGAGATACCAGCAACTTTTGGGTTTTAAAAAGCCTCTTCTTAAGATTGTATCAAGCATTGGTGAGAATGAAATGGATTCACAACAGAAGGACTCAGTCCAGCAAATGATGGTTTCTCTCCCTGGACCTTCATGTAAGATAAATCGTAAGATTGCCCTTCTAGGTGTGTTATATGGTGAAAAGTGCAAAGCTGCCTTTGATTCTGTCAGCAAAAGTGTTCAGACGCTGCAGGGCCTTCGTCGGGTTTTGATGAGTTATTTGCACCAGAAACATTCAGATGATGCTATTGCTGCATCCAGATTTGTGGTTTCCAGGTCTCCAAATAATTGCTATGGCTGTGCAACCACATTTGTGATACAGTGTTTGGAGATGTTACAGGTGCTGTCAAAGCATCCAAATTCAAAGAAACAACTCGTAGCAGCTGGCATCTTATCTGAGTTGTTTGAAAATAACATTCATCAAGGTCCAAAAACAGCTCGTGTACAAGCTAGGGCAGTACTTTGTGCTTTCTCTGAAGGAGATATAAATGCAGTAACTGAGTTGAACAGTTTAATACAGAAGAAAGTCATCTACTGCCTTGAGCATCATCGTTCCATGGACATTGCTGTTGCCACTCGGGAGGAGTTGTTACTGCTTTCAGAAGTTTGTTCCTTGGCTGATGAGTTCTGGGAATCTAGATTACGTGTTGTTTTCCAGTTGTTATTTTCATCCATTAAATTGGGTGCCAAACATCCTGCAATAGCTGAGCATATTATTCTCCCCTGTCTGAGAATCATATCTCAGGCATGTACTCCTCCAAAACCTGATACAGTAGATAAAGATCAGGGTGTTGGCAAATCTGCTCCTGTAATGTTGCCAAAGGATGAAAGCAACTCAGGACCATTGAGTGGAGTTGTCAGTAGCAGCAAGCCAACATCAGAACCCTTGGAAAAAAATTGGGATGCTTCTCATAGGACTCAAGATATTCAATTATTGAGTTATTCTGAGTGGGAGAAGGGAGCATCATACCTTGATTTTGTTAGAAGGCAGTACAAAGTGTCCCAAGCAATCAAAGGGGCTGGTCAGAGATCTCGGCCTCAGAGAAATGAATACATTGCTCTCAAATATGCTCTTAGATGGAGGCGTCGTGCTTGTAAGACGTTTAAGGGTGATTTGTCCACATTTGAGCTGGGGTCCTGGGTGACAGAACTTGTTTTGAGTGCTTGCTCGCAGTCTATCAGGTCAGAGATGTGCATGCTGATTAGTTTACTTTGTGCCCAGAGTTCATCAAGGCGGTTTCGGTTGTTAAACTTACTGATGGCTTTGCTGCCTTCAACCCTTGCCGCTGGTGAAAGTGCAGCAGAATACTTTGAATTGCTGTTCAAGATGATAGATTCAGAAGATTCTCGTCTTTTTTTGACTGTGCATGGATGTCTAACTGCAATCTGTAAACTGATTACCCAAGAAGTGACTAACATTGCGTCTCTAGAGAGGAGCTTGCATATTGACATATCACAGGGTTTCATTCTTCACAAGCTTATTGAACTCCTTGGCAAATTTTTGGAGGTTCACAACATCAGAGCCAGGTATCAGTCATAGATTAATAGTTCGAGTTGGTGATTTAATTTTCCCCTCTTTATATTTTCAACTAATTTGATCTTGATGCCAGATTTATGCGAGACAATTTGCTGTCGGATATCCTTGAGGCTCTTATTGTCATTCGTGGCTTAGTAGTACAAAAGACAAAGTTGATCAGTGATTGCAATCGCCTTCTAAATGATCTTTTAGACAGTCTTCTGCTCGAAAGCAGTGAAAATAAAAGACAATTTATCCGAGCCTGTATTTGTGGTCTACAAATCCATGGGGAGGAGAGAAAAGGACGAACTTGTTTGGTATTGGAAATTTCCTAATGCTCTACATTGTTTATTTGAGTCATGATATGCAGGACTTTTATAACTTTGCATAATGTTAATTTTTATAACTTTGTTTATGGACATGGTTATAATTCTAGTATTAAAAATCATTTCCATGCTTTCTCACTTAGTTAAAATTTTTTTAAAGTTTGTGAAGTGGGAGAGGTATCTCCCGGTCACATTGAGTATTTTGATTGTTGGAAAAGTAATTCTTTGTTTATTTCAAAGAGTAGCTGTCTTGATTGTTCAGTTTTTTAATATACCTTAGTTTAGATTGCTTAGCGATAGGCAATTTCAACAAAATAACTCCCCAGTTAACTTCATTTTTAAGTTTATAGATCAGAAATTACTGCTTTTCTAACTGCTAATTTGAAATTGAATTTCTCTGTTTGTGCAGTTTATCTTAGAGCAGCTTTGCAATTTAATCTGCCCATCAAAACCAGAATCTGTATATTTATTGGTTCTGAATAAGGCACACACGCAGGAAGAATTTATTAGGGGATCAATGACTAAAAATCCTTATTCCAGTGCTGAGATTGGTCCACTGATGCGTGATGTTAAGAATAAAATTTGCCATCAATTGGATTTGCTAGGGCTTCTTGAAGATGACTATGGAATGGAGTTGCTGGTAGCTGGGAATATCATCTCTCTTGATTTGAGCATTGCTCAAGTTTATGAGCAAGTCTGGAAGAAGTCAAATACTCAAGCTTCAAATGCATTGGCTAATTCTACATTGTTATCCTCAAGTGGCACAGCATCAGCAAGAGATTGCCCCCCTATGACAGTGACATACAGGCTTCAGGTTGGTAATGCATCTGAGTTTATTTGTTGATAAAAAATGTGGTCTGAATTAATGACAAAATTTTAGCAATACGGGTTGATTATTGTTTTCTCGTGATATTTCTATATTGAGCTTTGCCCAATTCACATGTTTCTTTTGTGGGGTTCATTTCCGTCATTGGTTTTGCTGATGTGGTGTTTGGAACTTCTTTAAATGCTGACAGACTGCTGATGTACTTGATATGACTAGTTCTTTCCTTAATCACTTCCTTTTACTTTCCCTCATGTACTTGTGCTTTCCTTAAAATTATTTTTCCCCTTTTTCTTTGGATGGTCAGCACTCAGCATGGAAGTTTGGATTGTGTTGTCTATAAGAGATGGATCATTATTATTTGTAATTCTTTTGGGATATTATTATTGAACTTTTATTTTTTTGGTGGACAATTGATAGGGATTAGATGGTGAAGCTACGGAGCCTATGATTAAAGAATTGGAGGAAGACAGGGAGGAATCACAAGATCCAGAAGTTGAGTTTGCAATTGCAGGAGCAGTTCGAGAGTATGGTGGGCTTGAAATTCTGTTAGGCATGATCCAGGTGAGTTACTTTTTCATGCCGTATCTTTGTTATGAGTTCGCTTTCTTGAATGGTTCAATCTTTTTGTTTGACGTTGCATTCATTCTAGAATGGGATCTTTAATGAAAAACCATATATCTGCCATATAACTAATGTTTTTTCCTTATTCTTCTCAAGTTTTAATCTACATCAATTAACTGAAATGAAATTAACAATGTTGAATCAGCATTCCTTTTCTCTCTCTGTCCTTTTTCTCCCTTTTGAGTTTTGCAAAAGAAGTCTATTGCTACAATTTTACAGACATTGTGACTTTGATTTAAAATGTGCAGCGATTGCGAGATGATTTCAAGTCCAACCAGGAGCAGTTGGTTGCAGTTCTTAATCTCCTTATGCATTGCTGCAAGATACGAGAGAATAGAAGGGCCTTGTTAAGGCTCGGAGCTTTAGGTCTTCTTCTGGAAACGGCAAGGCGTGCCTTCTCTGTGGATGCCATGGAGCCAGCTGAAGGCATTCTTTTGATAGTTGAGAGCTTGACGTTGGAGGCAAATGAGAGTCATAATATTAGCATCACACAGAGTGCTCTTACTGTCACTAGTGAGGAGACTGGTACAGGGGAACAGGCCAAAAAAATCGTTCTCATGTTCCTCGAAAGGTTGTGTCACCCTTCAGGCCTAAAAAAGTCCAACAAACAACAGAGGAACACTGAGATGGTTGCAAGAATCTTGCCTTATCTGACATATGGTGAACCTGCTGCAATGGAAGCACTCATTCAGCACTTCAACCCATACTTGCAAGATTGGGGGGAATTTGACCTGTTGCAGGAACAACATCAAGCCAACCCCAAAGATGAGAACATTGCTCAGAAAGCAGCTGAGCAGAGGTTTACTGTGGAAAATTTTGTTAGGGTATCTGAATCACTAAAGACAAGTTCCTGTGGAGAGCGATTGAAGGACATCATTCTGGAGAAAGGTATCACGGATGTTGCCGTCAGACATTTAAGAGAGAGTTTTGCAGTTGCAAGGCAGGCTGGGTTCAAATCTAGAAAAGAATGGGCATCAGGTTTGAAACTGCCATCTGTCCCAAATATATTATCTATGCTGAGGGGATTGTCAATGGGGCACTTAGCCACGCAAAGGTGTATTGACGAGGGAGGGATCTTACCACTGCTCCATGCTCTGGAAGGCGTCCCTGGAGAAAATGAGATTGGCGCTAGAGCTGAGAACTTACTAGACATGCTATCTAATAAGGAGGGGAAAGGAGATGGGTTCTTGGAGGAGAAAGTGCGTGAGTTGCGCCATGCCACTAGAGATGAAATGAGGCGTCGTGCTCTGAGGAAGAGAGAGGAGTTGCTTCAGGTAATTCTTGTTTTAAGTAGTTGATCCATTTCACATTTTTTTTTTTTTTTTTGGGAGTTAGACCACATCTTTTCCTCTTATCAATCAATCTTTTTGGGCATCAAATTCATGTGCATGTTTCTTAGTGCATTAAGAAAATGAATTGAATGTATCATATGCTTGCTTTTTTTAAAAAAAAAAAGAAAAATTAGTTGTAAAATTTTATTATTATTATTTTAATGTTGTTTTCTGGTAACCATGAAGGTACTTGGAATGCGACGAGAACTGGCTTCAGATGGTGGTGAGAGAATTGTTGTTGCTCGGCCAATCCTGGAAGGTTTGGAAGATGTAGAAGAGGAGGAAGATGGGTTGGCATGCATGGTATGCCGAGAGGGATATAGTTTGAGGCCTACTGACTTGCTGGGCGTTTACTCTTTCAGCAAGCGAGTGAATCTGGGTGTTGGCACTTCAGGAAGTGCCCGTGGGGGTGCGGAGTGTGTTTACACCACAGTCAGTTATTTCAATATCATTCATTTCCAATGCCATCAGGAAGCCAAAAGAGCAGATGCTGCTCTGAGGAATCCTAAAAAAGAGTGGGAGGGTGCTACCCTCAGAAACAATGAATCACTATGCAATTCCTTATTCCCTGTTAGAGGTCCATCTGTCCCATTGGCTCAATATATTCGCTATGTGGACCAATACTGGGATAACCTCAATGCTCTTGGACGTGCTGATGGTAGCCGGCTCCGGCTCTTGACTTGGGACATTGTTCTGGTAAGGAACCATTCTCATTGGCATTTTCTATTCTTATTTTACATTAATACTTATTTTGAGAAATCATTTATATATACCTTACGTCTCTGCACATCCTTTGCTATAGATGCTAGCTCGATTTGCAACAGGGGCATCATTCAGTTTAGAAAGTAGAGGTGGTGGAAGGGAGAGCAACTCCCGCTTCCTACCTTTCATGATCCAAATGGCTTGTCACCTTCTTGAACAGGGAAGCCCAACTCAACGTCGTAGCATGGCCAAGACTGTATCATCATATATAACTTCATCCTCGTTGGATTCTAAACCTTTGACTCCTGTAACACAGCCAGCTGCCGGAACTGAAGAAACTGTCCAATTTATGATGGTGAATTCACTTCTTTCAGAGTCCTACGAGTCATGGTTGCAACACCGTCGTTCTTTCCTGCAGCGAGGAATATACCATGCATACATGCAACACACTTATGGCCGATCAACGACTAGGGCATCATCCACTTCAACTGGCATGGTTAGAATAGAGTCAGGAAGTACCAGCAGAAGCCCTGCAACAGAAACTGGGGATTCTGATGAGCTATTGTCTATTGTTCGACCCATGCTTGTTTATACAGGTTTGATTGAGCAGCTTCAGCACTTCTTCAAGGTCAAAAAATCATCAAATGTGGCATCTGTTAAAGCACAAGGAACTCCTATGGGATCAGAAGAGGAAGATGAAAATGGAAGTTTGGAACCTTGGGAAGTGATAATGAAGGAACGACTATTAAATGTGAAAGAAATGGTGGGGTTCTCCAAGGAATTGATTTCATGGCTTGATGAGATGAATTCCGCAACTGATTTGCAGGAAGCATTTGATATTATTGGCGTTCTGGCTGATGTTTTACCTGGCGGGGTTGGGCGGTGCGAGGACTTTGTGCAAGCTGCGATAAATGCGGGGAAAAGTTGAGAGGATTTTAGACCAAAGTCAGGAGCATGGTATTTGTTCTAGCGCATTATGCCATTGGCTAGTCTCAGAAATCACGTAACGTACTATTACCAATTTTGCTTTTTGTATATCCAAGTAATATAATTGGGTTGTATATCCAAGTAACATGTTGAACACATTTTGCTCCTTGATTATGAAATCATTTTCCTCCGGAGAATCCTCTTTATTTTAAAATCTTTGCAACGTTTGTATGAAAGTTTTTGAAACAAAATTTGGATTTTTTTTAATTTCTTCATGAATGATAAAGAAGTTTTTTGACATTTTCTCAAGCCCCTCGTTCTAATAAATGACTAATTCATTTAATTTATTTATTTATAAAAATATGATTGAAATTCGTGGATTTAATATTTATATCGAATAAATAAATTTTTAAAAATTTATAAAATTAGAAACTTTTAGGATCTTGACATATTTCATCAATTTAAAAAGAATTATAGCTCTATCTTTATATTTTGTCATAATATACAACGTTATTTCTGTATTTTTAATAATCCGTAGTTTTGCCTTCTCGTTTTTTTCTCTCAAAACATGAGAATAAAATAATAACATATTAAAATGCTTCAACCTGAATATTGATAACATAGGCAAACGGCCAGCATGCAGTTCGATTTGTTCATCATTAACAATGACCCAAAGCATCGACTTCGAAATTAACAACGAAAACTCCAACTCATGCTCACGTATAACCACCTCTTCGAGTAAACTTCCAAGTTCTGATTTTACAATTTTCCTTTTTTGTAATTTTCTAATTAAGTTCTTACTTTGCAAATGTAGATAATAACTTAAAACATTGCATTTTCATTACCTGCAAGTGTACAATTTCTGCAACCAAAACTTTCACCGGAAATGCAAGAACAGAAACAAAAACAGAAACGTCGCCGTCTAGTGCTGGTTCCATTTCCACTACAAGGACACCTAAACCCAATGATTCAGTTAGGATCAATTCTTCACTCCAAAGGTTTCTCCATAACAATTGCTCATACCAAATTTTAATTCTCCAAACTCATCCAATCACCCTCACTTTAGCTTCCTTCCCATATCAGATGGCATATCACTCCCTATTCTCTTCTTTAAAAACTTCATAGCCTCTCTATCAACCCTTAATACTAACTGTGAAGCTTCACTTGAGGCATCAGTAACTGAGATGATTCAGAAGCAGGTGGAAGGACAAGCCCAAGATGATGTGCTGCCATTGCCATGCATCATATGTGATGGACTAATGTATTTTGTTGCAGCAGTAGCTCAATCTCTAAAGCTTCCAAGCATCATATTACGCACTAGGTGTGCTGCTAATTTATTAACCTACTATGCATTTCCTGCTCTCCCAAAACAACGTTATCTTCCTGCACAAGGTATGTGTGCGTGTGTGTGCGCGCGCGCGTGTATATATAAGACGTGATGAAAGATGAACTGACAGCACTGATTTTTTATTCCTGCTAACTAAGAAACAAGAAACCTCTGCAGACTATTAACCATTTCTTGTATCTAGCAGATTCTAAATTATTAGACCTTGTGCCTGTGTTAAATCCCCTCAGATTCAAAGATCTTCCAGCTTACGGTTTCAGCTTTAGATGCCTTGTTATGGCAAATGAAAAATCATAAGCAACACAAGATCATCCTTAGCCATCATACGGAATACAATGGATTGCCTAGAGCAATCATAACTATTAGAATTGAAAGAGCAGTGTCAACTTCCGTTCTTCACGATAGGCCCTATGCACAAAATTGTACCAGCCTCTTCTATCAGCTTACTAGAAGAAGAAACTAGCTGCACATCTTGGCTTGACAGGCAAGCTGCAGACACGGTTATCTATATAAGTTTAGGTAGCATTGCTGTTATCAATAAGAATGAGCTAGCTGAAATGGCCTGGGGACTAGCCACCAGCAAGCAGCCATTTTTGAGGGTAGTTAGGACTGGGTCAATTCGCAGTTCGAATTGGATTGAGCAATTGCCAGGTGGATTCAGAAAAGCTGTTGGAGATAGAGGTTGCATTGTAAAATGGGCACCACAAAAGGAATAAAACATGCTGCTGTAGGTGGGTTTTGGAGCCATTATGGATGGGATTCAACAATGGAGAGTATATATGCGAATGGGTTCCTAATGATGTGCAGACCGTGTTTTGGGGATCAAAAGGTCATAGCAAGATATGTTAGTCATGTATGGAGAGTAGGCTTGGAATTGGAGAATGGATTGGAGCAACGAGAGATAGAGCGAGCTATTCGAACCCTAATGGTTGATAAGGAAGGGGAGGAGATGAGGCAGAGAGCAATGGACTTCAGAGAGAAGGTTCAAGTTAGAATAAACAAAGGTGGTTCTTCATAAAATTCCTTAAATGAATTAGCTGAATTTATAATGTCTTGTTAACATCATACTTGCCATTTGCCATATTAACCAAATAAGATGAATAGTTGTTCAGTGTTTCCTTAAAATAAAATGCGAAATTATGAATCAACACTCCAAAAAAATATGAATTTGCAAGTGATGTCTAACTGTATAACAATGGAGATCGTTATTACATATCATAAAGTCAATTTATCTTGAAAAGTAGAGGATAGATTTGTCCACAGAGCCGCTCCTAAGTCCGACCCATTTCAATAAAAAGAAGTAATATTTAAAAAAAAAAAAAATACATTAACCAGTTCTTGTGGAGAGCTTTTAACAACAATGTATAACTGTCTCTCCACCACTCAGCAACATTTATACATTATGCTTCGAACAAAAATGTTATAGCATTAAAAAGAACCCATATAGAGCAAAGGGAAAGAAAAAATCAAGACTCTCTTCAGTTCATTGCATCATAATCATCCAATTTCTCATTGTACTGGAGCACCTTTCTCTTTATCTTGGATGTATCTACCCAAGTGACAAAATCTTCCATATTCCTGGTTACGAGGAATGCTGGGTCAGTAACTGTATCTGGACCAACTCGAATGTGACCCTGCTCAATGTATGTGATGGCTTCTTTCAAATGCTCAGCAAACTTCAATCGCACCATAACATTTGAAAGCCTCCGTCTACAAGCAATGGAGTCATTTTATTATTAACCAAAAAAAAAAAAAAAAAAAGAGTATCCAGAAATAGAAAGGCAGGGATCTGACAAGAACAGTTACAGATTGGACAGAAGTCAAATCTTTTAATGAGTCAAATCTTTCAGTATTGCAGTAACAGTTACAAATAACCTTAGTTGCAACTCAGATAGACAAATTGCAACTCAGTTTGTCAAAGGAACTCAGCAGAACAGCCCCCCTAACATTGGGACAGGGGCGCCTCTTCATAAAGGGGCGCATACTGACAAGGCCCTAATGACTTCTTACCAAAACACAGGTAACCACAAAGTTGTAAAACCATTTAAGGGGACTGACAGTTGTGTGAGTGAGTGTGTGTGAGTGAGAGAGAGGCATTTGCCTACCGGCAAAATGATGACACTGATAATCGATCACACAAAGCCAAGCTTTTCCTGCTTGATATTACTCCCATGTTATAGCTGCCATTCACAAACAAGTAACAAAAATATCAAACTTGATAGTAATTATAAATAATAATCACTACATGCAGAAAGAGAGAGAAAGAGAGGAACAACCAGATGAAACTAATTTCAATATTATAAACATACATAGTTAATTGGACCAAATTCTCGTCATACAATGCTCAATGGAGGAGTTATTATTGCAAAGAAAAAGCATTCTTGCCTTGTCCTGCAACAATGAAGTTAAAGTACAGGAATCGAGTTGTCAGTAACCTTGGCTTTAGAATTGAGTTCTGGGATGGTTTGCTGATGATCCTAGTCACAGAATCTTCTGAAGTTACCTACTCGCATGGATATATCATAATCAAGTTTAATATGGTATGAAATAAGGTCTGGATGGGTTTTGTTTTGCTTCCCTAGTTTTTTACTGTTTAGTTGGATTGTTCCTTTGGGTAACCATGTGCCACTTGAGCTATCTCAGGTTGCAGCCTCTTGCTTCATCATGTTTGTAGGATTTTCCTATCCCATAGAATGGTGGAGATTCTGTAACCAAGAAATAAGGTTGTCCCATCGAGTTGAACATGTGACCAAAAAGCTCTGTAGTCTCTATTCCTAGATAGTCCGGATGATACTGCAAAAAGTACTTTCAAGCGTTTTGATAATCTTTTTATAGCAGTTAACATCTGAATTTTTATACTGGTTACTTCTTTCTTGTTTTACTTGGCATAAGTCTAGTTATTCATTTATATTTTTATTACATTCTTTTATTTTATTTATTTGATTCATTAAAAATATCTTGGATGATTTACACACAATAAGCAATTTGCAAATCCAACTCGTGCAAAGATAACTGCTGTCAAATATTCAAGCTTCTGCTTTTATCAAAAACAAATTTAATCAAAATACTAGAAGACTTACTATTTAACAATAGCTGCTAGCTGTAAGGGAAATTATTTCATATATCAAAAACAACTACATGACACCGACTTATTTGGTGCCATTTCACTGTTATAGAGTTGAGTGAAAATATTTCAAACAAAGAAAAAGAAAACAGCAATTGGCTATTCATCTTAAAGTAAACTGCATAAGAACACACAAGTCACTAAAACAAAATACTAGCACTGAGATTCTAGTAATGCAAACAAAATCAGCTGAAACGTACAATTAAACCATTACAACGCTATTCATAAAATAAATAGTAGCCCTAATTATGAATCTCCCATAAATTAACAAGAAAATTCAATTAAAAAACCATTTAATAAAAAGTAAAAGAGAACTCACAGCTTCTCCAAAAGCATATCTGTCATCTCAATACGATAAGAGTCTCTGGCATCCATTTGCTTCAATATGTTGACCAACTTCTGCACCATCCGACACATACTCGAATACCTAATTTCCCAAACTTTGTTCAAAAACCATAACCAAAATTTGGAGAAAAAAAAAACTAAAACAAATAAACCTAATTCAAAAACCAATATGAAAATCCATTAAAGAACACAAAAAAGAATACTTCTTGTAGTCGTCACGCTCGCCTATGTGGTAGCGTTGCATAACCATTGCTTCTCTGTGGCCGCCCTCTCTCTTCCATTGCAAGAAATTTACTTTCTTCAGTAGCTTTTTCTCATGATAATCAAGCCGCCTCATTCTTCAATCCGTTCAGAAACCAGAACTGTTAAGAGTTTCGAAAGTATGTCAAAAACCCTACAGAAATCCTAGGTTTTTCAAATACAATGAATCTTGATTTCCTGAAGAGGGAATGAAGCGCTCTGTTTGTGTCTGTAAAAACTACAACCTTAATACAGATGGGCTCATGACTTTGCTTTGAAGAATTGTTGGGCCACTTAATTTGAGACCCATTTGAGCTATGATTAGCGGGCTGAGCCCATATAAAAATGGCCCGCAATACTTCCCAAACACCAAATTTTAATATTGGAGGATATATTTTTTTTAATATATATTTCCGCATTTGTACTGAGATGTTATAAAGTTTTAGCATTATTCGACAAAAAATTTTCATATAATGTATATTATTCAGTGAAATAGCCTTTATACTGGTGTTTAAATTAATAAAGTGAATATGAAATGTCACTCTTTGTAACGTTGTTTATATTAGTGTTAAGCAAATCATTAAATGTTATTCTTTCTAACGTTGTAATAAACGTTTTGAACAGGCAACTATTAACAGAGGTAACAACTAAAATCTCCTCAACATTGCAATAGTAACTTCATAGCTGAAAAACAACTAATTTGGCTTCGTCTGGAATGTATATAACACTGTGGATTACATAATTGGTGAAAACACTTACGGTCGGAAGAATTTTCACTCTTCATATAAACGAGAAGACCAACCAAATAAAGAAGAAGATTATTTAATAAATTTTGAGCCTACTCTTTTAACTCATTTAATAAATGAGTCAAGCTTTTAAACGAATCAGATTTTTTTTTTTTCTTAAAAATATAAATTCATATTTTGTCGGTCTGAGCATAACCCAATTTACTCAAAACATTAATCACTCATCTCTGTATTAAATTTTATCCTGTTTTGATTTTCAATAACATGAAATTAGTTGATCTTGGTAGGTGTGAAATATAGAGGGTCATTGAATATATCTGTAATAATAAAGGAGGAGACAGGCTGTGAATAGAATGAAGTTTTGCTTTATGAATAGAATAGGAACTGAAAGTGTACCTGTTTGTAAGATGTTGGGAAGGGAACAGAGAAAGCACATGTGAGAGTTAAAGAAAGCAATTTAAGTCGGTGACAGTGCTTCAAAAAACCCATTCCCATCTCTCACTCACTCATTGCTCAAATCAATTAATTTTCAGTTAAAAAGCAATGCCCATATTTTTACTTCCTTTCCTTGTCTATAAAGCTTCCTTCTTCTATTTCCATGATTGGATTCAGAAGCTAATGAGTACTTCTTATGATCAGGCAACACACTACTGGACTTGTACTTATGATTCCTTTCCTTTTTTCACTTCTTATTCCGCAAAATTAACTGTTATAATAACTTTTAATTGTTGGTTATTTAAATAATTTTTCGTAAAACGCTATATAAATTAATTTTTTTGAAACGATATAATTTCTAAAAATTAATTCAAAAATTATATTACCGAACATTATAAAAAAAAATAGCATACTACTAAAAGTTACCAAAGAAGTTGTTCAACTATTGAATTTTTGACATAATTTCTTATATATATATATGTATGTTGAATTGCACATTCTATTCTCGTAATTATGTAAATTTTTTCCTATTTTCCATGGTTGAAGACTTGAAGGTTTTTTCTTCCTGCGGCTGATGTGGATAACAAAAATCAATCACGGGCTTTTGTCACAATTGCAAACTCCAAAAGTCCTAATCACTTTAGTTATTAAAAAAATCATTAATTAATATTATATATAAGCAATTTGGCATGGTTGAACATTGTTTTTCTATTACACCTTTTTTATATAGATAATGCCCTGTCTGAAATTCTAATATTTTTTTTTCTTTAAATATAAACTTCTGTTGTACAAAAATAAAGAAAGAATGGATTTTGATATGGAATCAATAAGAAAAATTACTTTGAATTTTGCAGTTTGTTACAAATCTACCGTATACATTTATCTTTTATCATTCAAAGATAAAAAAATTTAATAAATTATGTGGTTTAAATCTTTATGAATTTAAAATTTAGCCAAACGTGATCCTTTAAATTTAAATGATGTATGCAAAAATTGAAAAGAAAAAGAGTAATTGCAAGAATGTGCGAAGTCTATCTATATGCCTAAAATATGGATAATTGTATCGATATGCAAAATTCATAGTATTTTATATCCTAAATAATTAATCAATTTATAATTCTTTAGTAATAATCTCTTATTATAATATATGTCACTATAATTAGTATTAAGGTTAGATTATAAGTTTTTAAAAACTAATTTTTTTTTTAGTTCATAATTAATTTAGAGGCATCAAAATTCAAAAGTATCAAAATTTTATTGACAATGCTTTAATTTCTATATGTGTCACGACCCATTTCCATGGACCGGACCGGCACTAGGACCTGGGTGGGCTTAAGGCCCCCGAAGCCCGTAGTAAGCCTAACTTATTTAAATCTCACTTTCTATTCATAATTATGGATTCAGGCCCATTAACATTTTATACATATGCATCCAAAATGCAGTTCATATATTTAATATGGACTTTTACTATTTATTTACAACCCAACTGGAATACAATTGCGGAACTCTACCTTTACATTCACATCGTTATTTCTATCATTAACAATCTTCTATAATACGTGTTTCAACTCCATAGGGCTTTCCCTTCTTTCTATTACCTGGAAAAAAAATAGTAGGCAGGGATGAGCGCCAAACTCAATGAGTAGGGTTAGATAACCCTCTCACCCCATACAATCACACAAATGCTAAAATATTTTAATTTGGTCACTCGTTTAGTTATATGATCATGCAGTTTGTCACACAAATGGCAATACAACAGCAATCACAATTATTATCACCTTCATATAATCACATCACGTGGAAATTAGTCAATGGCACCACCTGAATCCCCAGCGAGCCGTCCTCACACATGGCTCGCCCTCTCATACATGTGCACCAGGGAGCCGATCCCCCATACGGCCAACTGGTCTAATCCTCACTGACCAGTCCTCTCATTGTTTTTTTCCATTCTCTCTTTTCTTTTCCATACCAACAGGAGGCAACCCGGTGGTCTCCATCCAATCTAGATCATCAAGTGCTCACAACAGGAGGCCACCCTGCGGGCTACAATCAAATCTAGATTATCAGGTGCGCAACAACAAGAAGCCATCCTGTGATTTTCCATATAATCCATATCATCAGGTGCACATGGGGGCGCCGATCTCCCATTTTCCCGGCCGACGGTCAAATTCCATATCATATCATATTCAGGATCCATATCACAGACCGTCCTCACAAACCCATGGTGGTCCACGTCATCCTAATTCCACACAAACAAGGCACAGTATATTCATAGCACAAGTAATCAAACAATTTTTAATATCAACGAATAGTGCATCATAATATGGCAATTCAACAAAATAATGCATGATAACATTTAGCCGTGAATGCATGAATGCAGGCGGATGATGCTAGTTATCTAACACTACTCACAGTTCTTTATTGTCCTTTAAAAGGACTGCCTTTTTAGCCACATGCTTCCAGCTTTTGTCCTCGCATTTTGTATTTTATAAGCCTTTAAAATAAACAAGAAAATTCTAAATAAGAATTTTAATTCAAAAACTTATATTTCACATTCGTTTATTTATTTTGGCTACCGGTCATTTAATTCACTTGTTATATATGCATATATATATCTAGGTTCCCTCATTTATATAAATAACTATTCTAATTTATAACCTTCAGATAAAATCTCTAATTATTCGGTGAGAAATATTATATAATGATAATTCTAATATTGTATAATATTTCTTAATACCTCAAATTTTCGTCGTCACTACTTCTTAAGAATAACTAATTTAATTCTTTATTAAGTGTTTTATTAAAAATTCGACAGCATTTCCTCTATAAACTGGACTATCCAAATTTTTTTCAAATTTTCACAAATCCACACACACAGCCCATCCATCGGGCAAATTCATATCCACTAATCCCGTCCGCCATATCCATCATTTATTCGGTCACTTAATTCACATAATCCATTATAATTAGTTGTTCTATAACTATTTATTTGTTAATAAAATTCCTAAAATTTATTATTAGCTAGGAATATATTTTTTTTTTGTACCAACCTTATAGTTATAATTAATATTCATAAAATCTATTTAATAATATTTAATTTAATTTACTTAAATACTTAATTAAGTTCATTAATTAATTAATTCAGAATTTATTCAAAAATTGCGGATTAAGCTTTAGAGTGTACTGATTTAAAATCAAAATTCATTTCCGTGTTCCGCACGAAGAGGAGAGCATTCTGTCCCTTGAAGTCTCGCCGGAGTCTCGCCGGCCGGTCGCCGGACCGCCGCCGCCGCCACCGTGCACGGTGGCCGGAAAATTTAACCTTCACCAAAATTGACAAACAATACATCATTTTATTCGTTTCGATGAGAGGATCACTAATATGTGTTCAAATCAAGGTGGGTCTGAACCAGTTGGCCGGAAATTGGGCGGAAAGGTTCGGTGATACCCATTTTGGGTTTTCCGATTCCGGCTATTACAGTCGACGAGGAGGCCATCAAATGAAAGAGGAAGAAGAGAGGAGTCATTTGGTACTCACCTTGTGTCCAAGGCTTGCCTGAAACGGCGTGAATTGTCGGAAAAAGGTGTCCAAAACTTCAAGCTCTTCCCCTTCAAAATAGACACAATTTCAGTTCAAATCTAAGCTATAATCTTCTTCCTCACGTTGAGTAGATATTTTTAGAGTATTCATTTGCTGAATTTGGTGGCCGGAGGAAGGAGATCGAAGGAGAGGAAGGAGGAGGAGGAGGAGGAGGCCACGCTACTGGAGAAGGAGAAGGAAGAAAAGAAAAGAAAAGAAAAAGAAAGAAAAAGAAAAGAAAAGTGGGCCGATCCGGTTCGATTCGAATCGGTTCGGTCTGATTCAGTGATTTGGTCTCATTTCGTTTGGTTTTTCGAGTTTTCCAATCGATTTTCGGATCCTTCGTGTGGTTCTCGACAAATTAAATTGATTTTTTAGGTCCGGTTTTATTTATTTTGATTATTTTAGTTAGGTTCTATAACATTCCTTCAATTTACTTAATGTTAATATTAATAATCATATATATATATATATATATATATATATATATATATATATATATATAAATTTTTTTTTTTTTTTGATAAATTTCGATAATGTGTTTTGGGCTTGAGCCCAACTTCGTAAACTTGGGCTTGAATTGAGGCTATTTTATACTTGCAGTCCACATGATTAAAATTTCTGATTTTTGATTTAATAAAAATTCAAAAGTTTCGAAAATAAGAATTCGGGGTATTACAATCTCCCCCCCTTAAGACAATTCGTCCTCGAATTGAATCTAGTGGGAAAGAATAAGAATGGATGCATGGGGAATTTGAAAGTCACAAGAAATTGCTTCCACTACCAAGGAGACAGCTCAAAAGCGAAAATACAGATCGAGGAAAGGCAGTGAGTGGGGTATTCGGGTTGTACTTCTACAGCCAATTATCATATTTAGAATAAAATTTCGTTCAAGCTACATAGTACCACCTAGCTGAAGCTTATAAGGAGTTTTATTACATTAATCTTCAATACTATCATCGTTCGGCTATTGGAATCTTTAGAAAATCGTTCTTTAAATAAAAATCTTATAATTAACCGAGTTTTTCAATAAAATGCTTAATATATATATCTATGTTCCCCAAGATTATTTAATTTCATTTGAAAATTAAATTTTATTACCCATTCCTTTATGAAATCCAAATATATAATGTAAAACAAATTTGAAATTTAATTTATTTATTATAAAACTTGATTTATTTAATTTACATATGTTATGACTAAATATTTGCTTAATCAAAGTTGAAAAACTATTACTATAATCCAAAATTTTAAGAAATTTTTTTTTTTTTTTTTTTTTGTAATTCCCATTGTTTATAATATCGCAGGGTGATTCGAGCTCACTCTATCAGTTCCTTTTTTTTTTTTTTCACGACTTATCCGATTACTATTGTTTCAATCTAATCTTTATTATTTTCTTAAGTCCCGATCTAACGCTTTCTTACAATTTCGACATCACACCAATTAAGAAAACATCAATAACTCAATTTCTTTCACCCAACTCTGCGTCAACTAAATAATTTATTCGTTTCCATATGAAAGTTCAATTTATGCCTTAATTATGAAATGATAGCAAGGCCCTAATTAGCCCTTATAATACTTAAGCTAATCGTTAAATTTTTCCATCCAAGTTTTAAAATATAGTATCAATTTATTTATCTCATCCTTACTTATTTATGTCTAGCAAGGTATTTATAATTTCCTTAAATTTATCCATGTAACCTTATCATTTCTAGTTTCTCAGGTTAGCACACTGCCACCTGGTATTATTATCTAGACCTCGACTGAGTTTTGGTCCTTCCTCCTTTCGCTGACATGTCAAAATTTTTATCCATTACCTTACGATTCACTTCACTAGCTTCTTTTATTCTCTTTTCTGTAAGGATTTAAATTTATTAATTGTCATACTTATTGAAAAGCCTGAAGAAATTAATTGCCACATATTTCCATTGAACTCCAAAATATCCTCTAGAGTTAAATACTTTTCTTATGATCTCATAAATTACCAGAAAATTTAAATTTTCACATCAAATCTCTTTAGTTATGATTTGTCACAATTTACTACAGTTAAAAAGGTATAGTACTAAAACTTTCAATTCTAAATGTATCTATTTCTAAGTTTTCTTGATTTGTATTTCTTATTCTTGAGAAAATTTCCATTTTAATGAGTTCATTTATAATAATAGTCCACAACACTAATTATCTCATATCAGGCATTTCATCAAATGTGTCTACTAAAGATTTTTGAGTAATTTAAGAGTCCTCATTTATTCATATTTCCACTATACATTGTTTCACCGTTATAAATTATTAGATTAATTGTTTATTCAAAATTCGACTAATGAGTTGACAACTACAGCCTAGATTGACCATCCTATGGGTAACTGACTATTTAAAAACTTTCAAAATAATTTTCCTTTCCAACTTTTAAAAACATCGGCATGTCACTCACACAAAACCTTGAAATTCTTTTAATAGAAATTTGCATTTACTTTTATTTTAAACCAATCTCAATCGTGGTATAAAAAATATTTTTATAAAGTTTGAAAATCAACACTCATTGTATTTTCTAAAACCTTTTGGTATTTAACAAAAATGAATTGTCTATCTCCACGAGGACAATCCTTAAATCTTCTAGTTCCAGTCTACTGTTACATATTTCATCCCTAAATGATCCTCTTAAACCAAGAATATTCTAATCTCCATCATTACTATTCCTTTCGCTATTACTAGTCTCTCAAGTAGATTGGTCCACACCTTAAATTTTCCCAAAAGTTATTTTCATTAGTGATTTATATTTATATTTATATTTATATTTATATTATTATTATTATTTTATCTTTATTTATTTCGTTACTTATTTTATAATCATTTTATATATATATATATATATGTATATTTCTTACATCTGAATTTTACTTCTTTCCCAATTTGTTTCTAATTATTTATTCTAGTATTTCACAGTAGATAAATTAATTGATCATCATTGGCTTTTCTATTATTTAACATCCCCCTAGTTCTATCCAAGTTCTTTAGTTGTTTGATTCATTTTAATCTTTCTTTTATCATTCATGTCTCCTTAGTGTACCCAACCTCATTTAAGTCCTATCCCTGAAAGAGTTTAATGCTGGGTACATGAATCTATGGCGTGAAACTGTTATTCTACACAAAATTTAATTCCGTCGTCAGGTCATTATTTCTTGAATTTCTTATTAAAATTTTTTTTTTTTTCTCTACTTCATCATTATGAGTTATCTTTGACCTTTATTCTCTTCCAAATTTATTAACTTTTATTTTATTTTATTTTATTTAGCACCTCGATCTAAATTTGTACTTAATTCTTTAAAGCAGGTTTTATACACGTTTCTTATCATTACCTTAGATTAATAAATGGTATTAGTCCTTTCTACATAACTCTCTACCTAGATACATCCAATTTCCTTAATTTATTAAGCTTCCTACAGCATCCACGTTCCTTTCCCCATTCATTCCCCATTATTCATCATCTTCTACATTCATTTTATTATAATAGATTTATGAACTTAGTCTAGCCCTTTAAGCATCCTACATGTGCTAGGATCTTAATTATATAATATCTAATACACTTACTACACTTTCACCTTATAAAATTTTAGATTATACCAACTATCCCTTAGTTACACATTAGTTCCATAAGTCTATTATCGATTCAATCTAATTGCTCATTTTATTATAAAAGATTCATAATTATTTCATGACTTGTAATTACTTCTATTAACTATTAGTCAATCTTTTCCATATTAATCAAATTTTCGATTCAAACTTTTGCCCAATTATTTACCAACCAATTTTACTTTTAATTCTATATTAAAACACCCAAAATCTTACCCTTCATACTAGTTGTGCAAAGGAAGTTTTACCCATTTCCTTATTATATTCTGCCTCACCTCAATATGACCTATCCAGTTAAAAATTATTTTCTTCATATTTAATCACATAATTAGTTTACCTTTGTCTTTTATTTTAATTTCATTGCTCTATTTAAATTCTATATGTCGAGATTCACCTCAATCAATACTTTTTAAGACACAAATTATTGTTTCCACGTCTAACTCTATTTAATTTTTCCAATAAGTCTCTATCCTCCTTAATGTTATGCTTAAGTAAGTTACAAATTTTCTCTTTACATCCTTAAGTTTCGCTTGGTTAATTGAGGATTTCTTGTCTAGTATAACTATTTGTCCTAAATCCTTCTTTTGCTAACCCTTAATTTAATGTATATTACAATTTTCACTTTTTATTCCCTAACAGTAACATTTCTAGAATTTAATCTATATCTTAATTGAAATTTTAATTCAAATTCATATTCTATACCATTTATTATTAATTTATCAATATTAATTTCTATAGACCTAATTTAGTCCTCGGGATAGACAATATGATAAAATAAATCAAACATGCAATCATTGTAAATAATTTAAATTCTAAAATCAGATAAATTTTTTGACATGCCGACAAAACAATAAAACCAAACAATTAATTGCAACTTCAAAACAATTTCCAATAAGCAAATAATAAAACATGTTTCTCAAATCATAGTTCAAATAAATTTACTTTCTTATTGTCTTTAAAACTCCGAATTCTTTTCTAAATAATTTCAAATAATTTTTTTTTTTTTTTTTTTTTTTTGAAGCAGTGTCTCTTGTCGAATCATGGTGTACTGGGTGATCAGGCCATTACACCAATTTCCAACTGATCTTCTGCTTCAAAATAGATGGAGGGGATTTAGCAAAACTCGAAATGTTTATTTTATAAACGTCAGTTACCCGGACCTTTTTATGATTTACTATTACTTATATACATTTAATTCTCATCCTAAGTTTCATATAGATTTCCTTCCATCCTCGTGCACGATGCGTCCACCGGCACTAAAATGGAATTCAATCCAGACTACACCTCCTTTGTTGGTTACGGCCGATCCCAACATAGGAGCTCTCTATTTAATTTCCTATGTTCCGCAATTGATTCCTAAGGCCCGACTTATGCTCTGATACCAACTTTGTCACGACCCATTTCCATGGACCGGACCGGCACTAGGACCTGGGTGGGCTTAAGGCCCCCGAAGCCCGTAGTAAGCCTAACTTATTTAAATCTCACTTTCTATTCATAATTATGGATTCAGGCCCATTAACATTTTATACATATGCATCCAAAATGCAGTTCATATATTTAATATGGACTTTTACTATTTATTTACAACCCAACTGGAATACAATTGCGGAACTCTACCTTTACATTCACATCGTTATTTCTATCATTAACAATCTTCTATAATACGTGTTTCAACTCCATAGGGCTTTCCCTTCTTTCTATTACCTGGAAAAAAAATAGTAGGCAGGGATGAGCGCCAAACTCAATGAGTAGGGTTAGATAACCCTCTCACCCCATACAATCACACAAATGCTAAAATATTTTAATTTGGTCACTCGTTTAGTTATATGATCATGCAGTTTGTCACACAAATGGCAATACAACAGCAATCACAATTATTATCACCTTCATATAATCACATCACGTGGAAATTAGTCAATGGCACCACCTGAATCCCCAGCGAGCCGTCCTCACACATGGCTCGCCCTCTCATACATGTGCACCAGGGAGCCGATCCCCCATACGGCCAACTGGTCTAATCCTCACTGACCAGTCCTCTCATTGTTTTTTTCCATTCTCTCTTTTCTTTTCCATACCAACAGGAGGCAACCCGGTGGTCTCCATCCAATCTAGATCATCAAGTGCTCACAACAGGAGGCCACCCTGCGGGCTACAATCAAATCTAGATTATCAGGTGCGCAACAACAAGAAGCCATCCTGTGATTTTCCATATAATCCATATCATCAGGTGCACATGGGGGCGCCGATCTCCCATTTTCCCGGCCGACGGTCAAATTCCATATCATATCATATTCAGGATCCATATCACAGACCGTCCTCACAAACCCATGGTGGTCCACGTCATCCTAATTCCACACAAACAAGGCACAGTATATTCATAGCACAAGTAATCAAACAATTTTTAATATCAACGAATAGTGCATCATAATATGGCAATTCAACAAAATAATGCATGATAACATTTAGCCGTGAATGCATGAATGCAGGCGGATGATGCTAGTTATCTAACACTACTCACAGTTCTTTATTGTCCTTTAAAAGGACTGCCTTTTTAGCCACATGCTTCCAGCTTTTGTCCTCGCATTTTGTATTTTATAAGCCTTTAAAATAAACAAGAAAATTCTAAATAAGAATTTTAATTCAAAAACTTATATTTCACATTCGTTTATTTATTTTGGCTACCGGTCATTTAATTCACTTGTTATATATGCATATATATATCTAGGTTCCCTCATTTATATAAATAACTATTCTAATTTATAACCTTCAGATAAAATCTCTAATTATTCGGTGAGAAATATTATATAATGATAATTCTAATATTGTATAATATTTCTTAATACCTCAAATTTTCGTCGTCACTACTTCTTAAGAATAACTAATTTAATTCTTTATTAAGTGTTTTATTAAAAATTCGACAGCATTTCCTCTATAAACTGGACTATCCAAATTTTTTTCAAATTTTCACAAATCCACACACACAGCCCATCCATCGGGCAAATTCATATCCACTAATCCCGTCCGCCATATCCATCATTTATTCGGTCACTTAATTCACATAATCCATTATAATTAGTTGTTCTATAACTATTTATTTGTTAATAAAATTCCTAAAATTTATTATTAGCTAGGAATATATTTTTTTTTTGTACCAACCTTATAGTTATAATTAATATTCATAAAATCTATTTAATAATATTTAATTTAATTTACTTAAATACTTAATTAAGTTCATTAATTAATTAATTCAGAATTTATTCAAAAATTGCGGATTAAGCTTTAGAGTGTACTGATTTAAAATCAAAATTCATTTCCGTGTTCCGCACGAAGAGGAGAGCATTCTGTCCCTTGAAGTCTCGCCGGAGTCTCGCCGGCCGGTCGCCGGACCGCCGCCGCCGCCACCGT
The DNA here is from genome assembly GCF_041381405.1 of Jatropha curcas. Taxonomy (NCBI): domain Eukaryota; kingdom Viridiplantae; phylum Streptophyta; class Magnoliopsida; order Malpighiales; family Euphorbiaceae; genus Jatropha; species Jatropha curcas. The sequence continues at coordinate 26,919,783 of NC_143154.1, forward strand.
GCACGGTGGCCGGAAAATTTAACCTTCACCAAAATTGACAAACAATACATCATTTTATTCGTTTCGATGAGAGGATCACTAATATGTGTTCAAATCAAGGTGGGTCTGAACCAGTTGGCCGGAAATTGGGCGGAAAGGTTCGGTGATACCCATTTTGGGTTTTCCGATTCCGGCTATTACAGTCGACGAGGAGGCCATCAAATGAAAGAGGAAGAAGAGAGGAGTCATTTGGTACTCACCTTGTGTCCAAGGCTTGCCTGAAACGGCGTGAATTGTCGGAAAAAGGTGTCCAAAACTTCAAGCTCTTCCCCTTCAAAATAGACACAATTTCAGTTCAAATCTAAGCTATAATCTTCTTCCTCACGTTGAGTAGATATTTTTAGAGTATTCATTTGCTGAATTTGGTGGCCGGAGGAAGGAGATCGAAGGAGAGGAAGGAGGAGGAGGAGGAGGAGGCCACGCTACTGGAGAAGGAGAAGGAAGAAAAGAAAAGAAAAGAAAAAGAAAGAAAAAGAAAAGAAAAGTGGGCCGATCCGGTTCGATTCGAATCGGTTCGGTCTGATTCAGTGATTTGGTCTCATTTCGTTTGGTTTTTCGAGTTTTCCAATCGATTTTCGGATCCTTCGTGTGGTTCTCGACAAATTAAATTGATTTTTTAGGTCCGGTTTTATTTATTTTGATTATTTTAGTTAGGTTCTATAACATTCCTTCAATTTACTTAATGTTAATATTAATAATCATATATATATATATATATATATATATATATATATATATATATATATACATTTTTTTTTTTTTTTGATAAATTTCGATAATGTGTTTTGGGCTTGAGCCCAACTTCGTAAACTTGGGCTTGAATTGAGGCTATTTTATACTTGCAGTCCACATGATTAAAATTTCTGATTTTTGATTTAATAAAAATTCAAAAGTTTCGAAAATAAAAATTCGGGGTATTACAATATGTGACTAAATTTTGGTTATATTTGATTATTCTTTGATTTTGCAAATAAATTAATTACGCAAAAATATCAAGATAAAGTAAGTTTCGAAAAAAATAATATATAATTCATCAAGATCTTTTTCAAGCGGAAAGATCTTATTAATTAATTAATTAATTATGGTGACAATACAGAAAATGGGTTTGTTAGTTAATGGATTTGTACCAGCTGAAAATTCTCCAAAGTTAGGCAAATGAGAGCATAACAAGTTCAAAGCCAACCACTAGAAAATTTTACTTTAGATGTAAACTAATATTTTTTTTTTTACCAATTTATACATATAATCATAATTAAAGATTGCATTAAAAAAAAAATCAATAGATTTGCTTTCTATTGCAATAAGAAAATATAGACACCTCCACCACTTGACAGGATTGCCTTTTTATGGTTGAAATGTACAGGTTAATTAGTATTTTCTACCTCTTTCATATTAGGGATTTTTCTTGTATTTTAGGTGAAATTTCCTTTTGGTAGGAGGATAATCCACATCTTCTCACTATATAATTGATATCTATACATACACACACATATACTTCTTTTTATTTTAATGTATTAATTTTATTTTTTATCAATTAAGTGTTTGAATAAATATTTTTTTTAATTAAATCCATTTGATAGAAAATTTTTTATTGAAATTTGTAATAGATATATAATTTATCTAAATAAAAATAATACAAGTAAATATCAATTTATTATTTTATTTCTCTTATATTTTTAGAATGGAAATCTAAAATTTATTAAAATTTTCTTTCTATTCAAAGAGAAAATCAATGAAGACAAGAGAAAATTTAATAAAATGAAAAGTATAATCATCTAGAGAAATAAATGAAGTTTAAAACAATGCGAATTAGTTCTATTTGACATTTCAATAAAAAATTTAAACCAAATACAGATACATTTTAACAGCTAACAGCTATTAAATCAGATAATTTTATCGAATTAACCTGTATAACTAATTAATATGATATTTAAAAATTAACAATGTGATATGATATCCCAAAGATAAATTAATGGCATTTGACATGTTGGTTCTATAATGCATGTCAATCAAAATTCACCAGCAAACAAAAGTTTTTAAAGCAACAATCTTTAGGTCTTACAATAATGGTTATGTCTCCTTCTCTCTCTGGAAATGGTGATTTGTGAAGTTGTAAATAGTAACAGTAAATACTATTTTTTTCTCCATCTCTCTCATAGTGATATTGAAATATTTTTTTTCTCCATCTCGTTGAATATGTCGCAGATTGATTATAAATCCATCGGTGAATATTAAATTTCTGTTATTTTAACATTAATCGTAAGAGATCGTAACATTATCGCAGTTTTGCAATCAAAATAGGACGGCCACAAAAGTCGGTTGCAAAATTGCGTTTTTTTTATATTATTAATAATATCTACCACAGTAGAGAGGCATTCACATAATGCATACAATATTTCAATGTCCAACAAATTTTATTTCATTTTATAATGATTTGTGTTTATTAACAAATATTATGTATACTAAAAAAAAAAAAAACTAGTGATAAAAATAGATATGGTCGAGTTTAGAATTGAAGTCCCGAAAGCGCAAGAATTCATGTAAATTCAAAAATTAAAATATTTTTTCATTTTAAATTACCAGTTATCCAAACCTATCTTATCCTTTACTATAATCAAAACAATAAATTTTTTTATTTAAAAAAAATATAGATAATATACATCCTTTAACTATAAAATTTTCAGCTGGGCAATCCATAATATTATTTTAGCCTCCTAATAATATTTATTTATCATTTACGAGTTCTTGAAATAAAATATTTATTTATATCAATATTTTTATATCACATTAAGCCTACCGTGATTTGTCAATGTTAATGATCAAAGGATAAATCAAAAAGGCCATGGGCATTTGCGGATGTGACAACCATGGAAAATTCTCCAAATTGCCACGTCATCTGACAACCTCATCGAAAATAAAAATTCTGAGTCACAATCCCTCACCTACTTCTTTAATGATCAAGGTTAAAATTAAAATACTAATTAAAAAACATAAAGGAGAAAATAAAACTAAAGGAAGAAGAAACAACTTATTAGTTTTAATTTAAATAATTTTCAAAATTGAACAATGTAAACAAATATTCGTCATTCAAAAATGTGATAATGATAAATTACTGATTTATATATACATAATAATACTAATAATGATAAAAATGGATGGCTTAAGAAATACAAATAGTTAAACTTTGACTTTTTTATTATTATATTTAAATGACGATTTAGAAAATTAAAATAATATTAATTATTTTGTTTCAATTTTATCATTATTTAGATATCTGTATTAAATTTTATTTTAAGTAAATGAGCATTAATTAAAGGACAATTTAGTCAATTGCCTTTATTTTTTGAGAAGAAAAAATTATAATTTTATTCCGATATTTTGTTATAATACATAGCATTGCTTTTGTATTTTTAGAAATTCTTTGTTACATTATTATATACTTTAGTCAATTTTTGTAAAAAAAAAAAAGTTATTTTTTGAAAATTAACTAATCTATGGGTGTATTTACTAAGTACAAGGGATATGAAATTTGAGGGGATAAATAATTATTTTTTCTTAGTAAAAACTACCAACAAGTAAAACCAAAAAAAGAAAATTAAAAAAAGAAAACAGATCTTTCTATTTCGACAATCTAAATATGGTAAAGTTTTTACTTTCTACCTTTTACGCGGCAGTAAAAATTGCAGACTACATTCACGCCTTAATTGGAGGCTCTCTTTTTTCTCTCTCGTACATTTCAGCTGCTTTTAAAACGTTAGCCTCTCCCTCTCTCTCTCCCTCCCTGTGATTTCCCGACTAGTTTCCAGGCCATTCTCGCCGGAATCTCGTCGGGAAGCATATTTCTCTAGCTAATCTTTCTTTTCTATACTTACTTTTTCTTTTACGCTTAAGTCATTATTATACAAGTGACCACAATTTTTTCTTTTTCTTTAAGAGATTTTTCGATACAAGTTTATTCTGAAATAAGGTTTTTTTGTCACGATTTAGCAAAGATCATTGCTCATTATTTCTGGGTTTTTGGTTTGGATATTCTGTTGCAGTTGTTTTGGAGTTGTATGATAAGGTGACAAGATTAGGTGATTTTGGAGATTAAAGTAACAAGAACATGAAGCTGTTGGTTTTACTTTCATTATTTTAATTGCAAAGTTTATATAATCAAGGAAAGGTTTTATAGTTTTAAGGCTTTCTTGATTATCTTAATCAAGTTTAAAGAATCTCATTGTCTCTTTTAGAGATGGGCTTATTAAATACTTTTTAGCTTCCTTAAATTTTGTTGAATCTTGCATCTGTTCTTTAAGGGGTTTGTTTAAGTGGGTTTGGTGAATTGGAGCGAAAGAGAAAAGGAAAATGTTAAAAATGTTGAAGACGGAGAACTCTGTTAAAGAGTGGGAGGTGAAAGTGAAGCTCTTGGGAGATGGAAAGGTTGATAAGTTGAAGAATTCAATGGTTTCAAGGTCTCCAATGAAACTATGGATTTTAAGGGCAATTACAACTGCTTTGTTATGGACTTGTGTAGTTCAGTTAATGGCTTTGGGAGAGATGTGGGGGCCAAGATTGTTAAAGGGTTGGCCTTCTTGTTTTAGTCAATCTGATGTCCACCTATCTTCTATTCCTCCCAAAGTTGTTCTTCCTCCAAAGAGTAAGTTCAAGATTCTCTTTATTCATTTTGTTACTGGTTATTTTTTTTCAGGAATAGAGTCTTTGACATTAATTTAGGTGGACTCATTCTATGTGATAAAAATTTGCCATATATGCTAAATTCTTTTAATTTGTCTTCATCTTACATTAGAGTAATATGATTATCTTGGTTTCTTATAAACTTTTAATATTCTTTTTTTTATTATTATTATATTTAAGTAAATTGTTTGTGTTATATGTTTTTTCCCTTTCTGTTTGATGGAAGTATGAAATTCTGGTTTTATAAGTTCTTAATTTGGTAATTGGCTTGCAGGGGTTTATAAGAATAATGGGTATCTTATGGTTTCCTGCAATGGAGGACTCAACCAAATGAGAGCAGCAGTGAGTTTCTACCTACTCTAACCAAATACCATTAGCAATATGAAATTGCTTTGATTCTCTGTGGTCTTATCTTGTTTTCTGTCTCTATGTTCCATTAATTATTACTTCTGTATTTATCATGCAGATATGTGATATGGTTACCATTGCTAGATATCTAAATGTAACTCTTATTGTCCCGGAGTTGGATAAAACCTCATTTTGGAATGACCCAAGGTATGCTACTTTATCTATAGTCTCATCAACTGTTCCCAATTCAACCTAAAAGTTTCTTCAATTAATTACCTGATCATTTCTTTATGAGGCAGTGAGTTTCAAGACATATTTGATGTTAATCATTTCATCACTTCCTTGAAAGATGAGGTTCGTATATTGAAAGAGCTACCGCCTAGAATCAAACGAAGAGTTGAATTGGGGATGTTCTACTCACTGCCGCCAGTTAGTTGGTCAAATTTATCTTACTACCTACATCAGGTTAGTTTGCTATAATTATAAAGAAACCATTGGCCTTTCCATTTCCCTTTTGCTTATGACATATTTTTGGACTAATGCGACTAATTTTCCGAAGTGTTTGCCAACAGATTCTTCCTCTGGTGCAAAAGTACAAAGTAGTCCATTTGAATAAAACTGATTCTCGTCTTGCTAACAATGGACTACCTCTTGAAATTCAAAAGTTGCGTTGCCGTGTAAATTTTAATGCTCTGAGATTTACACCACAGATAGAGGAGTTGGGTAGAAGGGTGGTTAGAATGTTGAGGGAGAAAGGCCCCTTCCTTGTCCTTCATCTTCGATATGAAATGGATATGTTGGCGTTTTCCGGCTGCACTCAAGGTTGCAACAGTGAGGAGGTTGAGGAACTGACCAGAATGAGGTAATTCTCTCTTTATTACAAACTTTGAATAATATGAACCAATTTGAAGTATAATTAACCGTAGAGTTTTTTTTTACATTGTTAGATATGCTTACCCCTGGTGGAAGGAAAAAGTTATAAATTCTGAAATGAAGAGGAAAGAAGGTTGGTGTCCTTTGACGCCTGAGGAAACTGCTCTTGTATTAAGCGCACTGGGAATTGATCATAATATTCAAATTTATATTGCTGCTGGAGAAATATATGGTGGAGAAAAAAGAATGAAGACTTTGGCAGCAACCTTCCCAAATGTGGTAGGTAGAATATAACAGCATACTTTTTACATTCGCATGTGACTTGAAAATAGCATGTGACTTGAAAATAACATACCGATATGAAGCAGGTTAGGAAAGAGACTCTGCTGGAATCATCAGATTTGAAGTTTTTCCAAAACCACTCATCCCAAATGGCAGCATTGGATTATCTTGTGTCACTGGAGGGTGACATATTTGTTCCTACATATGATGGCAATATGGCTAAAGTAGTGGAAGGCCATCGCAGGTAATGCATTGCATATTTGGATTGTATTTGATTTACATTCTCAACTGATTTTGCTTCTTATATCAGGATTTAGTTATTGCTATTAAAAATGAACCATATAAAACAAGTTTCTGTTGTGATCACCAACCTTGCAAAAGCATAGATTTCCCACCCATTATTTTGGAATAAACTGCAAAATGGTGATATTATTGTGGTTAAATTATTTAGTTCTTTCAAGTTGCTTATAAAAATTGAAATGTCAGTCTGAGATGGTGTTTCTTGTGTGTCATTGACTTTTAGATTTTTAGGCTTCAAAAAGACAATCTCATTGGACAGAAAGCTTCTAGTTGGTTTAATAGATCAATACAACAAGGGATCATTGAGTTGGGATGAATTCTCTACCACTCTAAAGCAAGTTCATGCAGATCGAATGGGGAATCCGAAGACAAGAGTTGTCATACCAGATAAACCAAAGGAAGAAGATTATTTCTATGCAAATCCACACGAGTGTTTGCAACTGTTAGATGAAACATGGAGTAGCACATGATCTTAGTCATGCCAACAAGATGGTCATCCTTGTACTCAATTCCTATATGCATATATCGAAGAAAAATGGCCTAATTTATCACATGGAGGCTTAGGCACGGAGGATTTCATTCTGTTTGTCAAGCTAAACTTGAAAGAGCTAACTGCCTCAAGCCTGGCTCTTCTTCGCAGCATGACCAAAAGTATTTATAGTTATTTTTTAATAACCAGAATGTGTATAGTGAAAAAAGGCGCAATTATCGATGCTAATATCCAGTTACCTGGATTGTAAAGAAGGATAATGGAAAATTTTCCCCATGGGGATTTTGAGACGTATTGTGCATTTCTTCTCTATAATTTTTCAGCATCAAACGCGTAATGACTTCTTTCTGTTTCTCTGCTTTCAGTTGAATATGGGATGTAAATTGAAATGGTAACCACAAAATAGGTGTATCCTTTCATAGCTAAACATAGCATTCACAAAATAGGCAATTGAGATTAACCCAGAAACCAAGAATTAACTTGATAATTTTGCATACATAAAAATGCAGCCAAGCTACATCTTGAGACTTCATATATTATTTAGATGCCATAGTTGTTGAACCTTCAAGAACAATAGGCTAGTGGTTTGGTAATAAAATTCTAATGAGTGCATAATCGTTCCAAGTGGGTTAGGAGACGAAGAACATGTATTTCCTTCCTACAGTATTTAGTAAATCACTAAATGCGACAACTTATTTTATAACGTAAAAGGTATTAAAAGTATTCAGTGCACTTAACACCATTCCATAATCTACATTAAAAAATTGGGTTACACATAATGGTGCAGTTTAAAACAATAGCTCAATCTTTACTCAAAAGACTTGAGAATTTCTATTTTCTTTTAAGTCACAACTCTTATTCCCAAGAAGTTTCAAGCAGGATCACATATCTTTAGGTTTAAGGGAGAGGGAAACTATTCAATAAACTTGTAAAACCAAGACAGAAGCATTTTTTTCTGATTACTCAAAAATAGCGTAAAAAAT